>NC_135449.1:9970606-10243106 GCF_051991255.1 Vanacampus margaritifer
GCAATATATAAAATGTTTTTGTTTTTTTTAAAAAGAGGATGAAAAACTTACCAAATCTTTCCTGTTTGTTTGTATGAGTCCACTTCAACCATACATGTATCGATAAATGCTAAACATTAGAATCATGTGTCATACCATTTCAAGTTATCACAATCATGGACAAAAATAATACTAATAATAATAAAGCAACAATGGTTCATCATCATCATCATCATCTTAATGCTGCTCATAACCCCTAGGGGGCATCATTGCATAGATAAATCCATGTCTTTGGTACAGCTCAATCTCATTTGTTAACACACTAACTTTGAATCACTTGTTTTTAATTACAATTATTGCGCTATGCTTCATATGCAAAACCGTGTTATTTGTAGCTGCACTTCACGTTGCCAAAACATTGTACAATGCCATGACATAAACAGCACCAATATTTAGCATGACTTATGACGACGACAGCTTCTTGCACCAATGTGACGCATTTTGTAGTCAGTGACTCCTTGGATGGAGAATTCATAGTGAGGTGGAACATTAAAATTGGTAAGGCCCTACAATTGTATAATTTGGAAACAAAACAGAGCCTTAACAGGTGCATTAAAAATTCAATGCTTCCAACTGTCGCCAAGCGAGACTCCAGCATATTCACGTTTTGTATTTCAGAGAAAGTCCCTGACTTTGTAAACTCTATTAATAGTTGTTTCCACAGAGTAAAGGGAATATTGGACTGTGAGCTGTCTGTATGTGTTGCTGCTCCATGTACACTACGTTATAGTTGCAGTTGTTTGACGGTTTGTAATTACCATCGATGCTAATTTCCCTTTGCCCAGCTATGGTGTTTTGCATTTGTCAGCATTAAGTCAGTTAGCATAAGCTAGCAGACTGATATAGATTTTTAGTATTTAAATCTTATCTAAAGTTTTGAAAAAGTAAAAAAATAAATTCAGCTACATTAGTTGGCAGATTAATTATAATACAGCTTCTTTAAAAAAAAATTGAAATAAATCATCAATCAATCAAACTTAAGATATGAATTAAAGGCAGAAGTTTTGATTGTGTACTATATTTTGTCCTTTAGTATTTAACTTTACAACTGAGCAAATTCAGCAAAAATTAGCAGATTTTTGGGGGGTGGGTTGTTTGAATATCATTATTTTTTATCTTTTGTTATGTATTATGTGTGGGGGAAAAACGATTTTGTAAAAGCTAATATTAGCCAATTAAATCTGTCAGGCCCCCTTTGTGCTGATTTTTACCCATTGCATGTGGGTCTGTATCATATACCCTGACAAACTGTTGATTGAGCGTGTACAATTTACTGTTATACGTTTTTAGCAATTAGCTTGAATTAGCTTGTATAAGATTGGTAAAAAAAAAAAAAAAAAAAAATCACTCTTCATTAAGTCAACATATCTCGCCTTCTTTTCACCTCCCCGAACACTAGTCTCCGTGTCCTGTCATTAAAGTTAAAAAAATAATATATATATATTTTTTTTTGGGGGGGGATTCCATACATCAGTTGACTATCGTATCAGTACCTTAAAATAACGTGTGCTGTTACATAACGGCTAATTTACATAATAGCCACTTGGGAGTTTCTCACCTAATGACTTGGCAGCTTGGCTGGCTAAAGTTCTACAGTGTAAGAGCCACTTTGAAGGGTGACTAAAACACTACTAAGTCTATGCCAAAAGGTAAGGAGAGCTGCAGTCTAGAGTTTTATCATTTGTGTCAATGTATATAGAGGTTCCACTGCAATATAATAAAAATCCTTTGATACGGTAACACCAGGAGGGCCATGAAAGATTCATGTTCTTACATTTCAATTGAAAAAAAAAAAAAAGGTGATTTGGTAGACCATCATGCCTGCAGAAGTTTCCTGAGGTCCTCGTCCATCCCTCCCGTTCGCATCTGCTCCAGGCTGTGGTAGCGGTGGACCACGCTGTCGGCCGTCACCACCACCACCCTGACGCCGTGGGCGTCCTCGCCCAGTTGGCAGCCGATGGCCGAGCTCACGACCATGTCGAGGCCGCCGTGGCAGCCGCCTGCGTTCCGGTGGTAGTGGCCGGAGAAGACCGCCTTCACCCCTGGAGTGGGAGAGGTCACAACAGGTATGACAAATTCAGGTATAATTTTTTTTTTTTTTTATATGTATGTGTGCTTATGTTCCATATCTGCAGAGAAATATGACTAAGATAGGCTACTATGTTTTTTTTTTTTTTTTTTTACAGCGCCATTTGATTCACACCACGTCTGACCTTGATGTCATCCAAATGACAATGGAAAAAAAGAAATGATTAACACCTCAAAGCACTATGACCAAAATAGGCCAACACTGGGTGACTCAATGCTACATTGTGGAGATGTGGATTTAAATAGCTCACTTACAAGTACAGAGTGTGCTTAGAACGACTCCCTGCTGCTTTATTTCTTTGGATAGTGATGTTGACTTGACGCTCACTTAGCATTAGTGCAATTATTAATATCGACTAAGACAGTAATGGTATGGACAAGAAAGAAAGTGGGAGGGAAATAAAGTTCCAATGAAAGATCTCACAGCCTTCCACTTAAATATTCTAACAAAACAGGGACACGCATTAGGGAGTCAGGATTTTCAATTTATTTTCAATTACAAACTACATTCTCATCAGAGCGGCGCAGGTTGGCTTCGCCCTGCAGCTGCGCCGCCGTGTCACTGTGGCGTAATCATTGGCCATGCGGAATTATGTGCGGAACAAACTTTACTTTGAACAAGGGATGAGAAATTATTGTTTATCCGCGTAATTCTTCTCCAAATTCTGTTGGGACAAGCTTGTACATTTTTATTAAAATTGAAGATGTGCATTGAAGGGGAATGATTGATGTGTCAAGAATGAATTAGGTGAGCTCTGATTTGCCTGCAATGAAGTGAAGGTAGTGAACATAAGAATGTAGCTTTTTGCTAAATATACGAGTAAGTCCATTATAAAATATTGGTGCGGGGAACGAGTGGTTAACTAATTTGCTCCCAAAAATGTATGAATGTGTTCTATTTTACATATTACCATGCTCCCAAAGACATATTTACATTTTTTAAGTTTTTTAATGCTGAAGAGAATGCTTGAAGCAATGGTAGTTATTACAAAAACGGCCAGAAGGTGGCAGCAGAGTACAAGAGAACTTATACTAATAGAATCTCCCTGATGCAGAATTAGTTTGTTTTCAGTACAGAATAATGATTTATTGAAACAGCTTGTATTCTGATTTTTACAAGTAATTTCCCCACTAGATTTCTCCTCCGGGGTACACAAGAACTGGGAAGGTTGTGCCTGACTAATCTGTCTAATTGTCCACCTGGCAGAATTGGATCGCTTGCGAGCTTATCATGATACAAGACAGGCTTTCTTCTCAAGGTACAGCTGAGAAGTCAAGTGAACTGAACCAACAAGACGATTCAAAAATCACTACGCTCTGTTGGGATATTCGTTGGAAGAAACATGACAGCGAACTAACCCAGTATTGGTTAGACTGAGCTGAATTCAATAGCGCGTGTTCCCCTCAGCCGCGTCAGTCAGTGCACATGATGCCTCAGATAGTTCCATATTTTCCACCTGCGTCCTTGTCTGCTCAAAATTCGAGAGATTACTAAGCCTCTCCCCATAAGATGTTATACTCACTGTAGACACCCGTCTTGCATGTGACTAGCATTTGTGATCAAATTAGAAAACAAAATATTATGGAAATGTTATTATATTTCCAAAACGCCTGCAGGGAGGTTACTCGAGTGCTGTGAACTTGCAGATGACAGGAATACTAATCCACTTTAAGCATATTCATTTAAAAAAAAAAAACACTCAGAAATTAATTTGCAGACAGACAAAAATAAAATAATTTTGGAAAAGTCAAAGCATGGCGATGGTGCTGTTATTTTTCTATGGAAGGTCAGTTGTTTATTAGATTGTGTTTTTGCTTTTTCTTTGCCTTTTTGGTTTACTCAACAAGGAATATTAAAAGAACAGCAACATGAGAAGAATAAGATTTACTGTATGTTAGTGGAATAAGATACTAATTTCTTGAGAAAGAACATTTTTTGTAAAAAAAAAAAAAAAAATCGAAGGAGGGGTGTTATGCAAGGGTACAAGTGAAACTATTTTAATATTTGAGCATGGATAATAGCAAATCAGGGGTGCGCATAATACATGAGCGGACAATTTTGGGAAGAGGGGGTTAATATAACCGGGTACGTGCTATTCTCGAGAAATGACGGTACTTAACAATGGTTAACTTTTTACAATTGTGTGACAGGTAAGAATAAAGAATAAACCCCCCACATTAACCATTCATTATTTCAAGCTCAAGTTCAAATTGATTTGTGTCCCCCGTGGGGGCAATTATTGTTGCAGCAAGCAGTGAAAAACATTTAACTCTTTGACTGCCAGACGTTTTCAGAAACGGGTTGTCCCCAGTGCCAGCCGATTTTAAGCATTTTGACTGATCTTTCAAAGTCCATAGAAAATTATGTGTTTGGACTATGGAAACACACATACTACCAAATGAAAGATTGGACTCTCATCTTTCATCAGAAAAAAAAGTAATCAGTAATCAACAATAGAAAATGGTTAGTTTCACCTTTGTTTAGAAACAAGCGTCTTTTAACGTCTTTGGCACTCCTCCATAGGATTTTACTAAACGTTATTTAACGTTTTTGGCAGTCAAAGAATTAAGACAAACAAAACAAAGAACTAAGAGCATAGAAGCCATATATATATATATATATATATATATATATATATATTTATAGTGGCAAGGATTTAGTTTTTACATTTCCAAGTGAATGTTGTCAGTCAAACTATGGGGGGAATTGAAATTGACCAGTGTCAAGTTTGTGACAGCTTTCTATCACACTGCAATACATAAAAAAAAAAAAAAAAAAGAAGTTAATATTGCATTGCTGTTCAGTGGATGTGGTGCTGATTAGGATTGTTCAAGCGTCTGGCCAACTTTCTGGCAGAACTTTCCATTCTACATAGTTGAATCACTGAATTGATGAGTGCTCCGGAATTTGAAAAGCAACATAGGCTGCTATAATTCTTTGCAGGGTTGAAAAGCCTCACAGTGAGTGGCCTTTGATGCGTTGCTATAGGTTGTCTCTGCCTTAAGGTTAATGACAGCTGGGCCCCCTACTGGTGAAAATAGCCTTGATTTGACAAAGACAAAATATGAAACAACTCATTTCACATCTTCCCGGTTATACATCACTTTCTGTGCATTGTTATCAAAGTGCCTTGCAGTGCAGTCGGTGTGGTGTGGGCGGCCCTCTGGGATTTCAACCCTTTTAAACGCTCGAGTCGCTGCTGTAGTCAACCGAGCTACATCAAGGATAAAAATTGTTCTCATTTACTGACGATACCATGAAAAAAAAAAAATAAAAAAAAAACAATTAAGTGCTGTGAAATACACCATACAACCATCGGTTCTTGCTACAGTAAGTACAGCAAGTACAGTTTATGCGTCTCCAGAAGACTTTTCTTGCTGAGAGGGTAGCGACCCGAATGAAAACGTGCGCACGCTATGCTGATAATTCCTGGTTCTTGTCTGGGTCTCTGTGGAAATGCTATTTACCTGTAAGCCACAAAGCAGTCCCGCTTCTTTGGTGCTTTGCTTTTATGATAAAGATTCCCACGTGGGGACTGGCCTTTGCTTTCACTAGTAAGAGGGGGGAGGGGGGGGGTGGAGGGAGAGAGCTGTTTGTGCGTTCAGAAAAAAAAAAAGTCCAGAGTAAGCAGCCACAGTAATGAAAACATACAGAACACGAAAGGAGTGGGGAGGCATTACATGCAGTCAAATTGAATTCTCAGCTGGGTGAGAAATTGTACATAAATGAGAGCAAAGTACATTTAAAATATTAAAATGTATTTTTTTTTTCCACTTGACTGTTATGTACAAGGCTGATTGCAGCCGTGTATTACACAATTGCTGAGACTGTTTAATAATCGGAAACACTCTCTGCCGTACCGTCCCCGCTGACAATAGACTACCAAACGATAGGATAGATTAAAGGAATACAAAAAAAAAAAAAAAAAAACAACCTTCATGCATCTTATTATGTTTGATATCTACAAGCCTTTCTTCCACGCGGCCCCTTTTAAATCATCTCCCTTTCATCTGTTGGTCACTGATTTGCCAGCTACAAGATGGGATTTACTAATTGCGCATTGTGTTTCTTGCAACCAAACAACCCGCCTTTTGAATTATAACAGAAGAAGCCATTTACCTTCAACGCCGTCCTCCTATCCTATGCAAAGCGTACGCTTGTACAGAGGCGACATTGTCATCAAAGTGCAGCGAAATGATTACAAATCTGAAATGGTTCTGGTAATTTGCATGACAGAGGGAAGCAAAATGATGTCGTGTGCCGAGGCATCTCCCAGCCACGGCCTCCCATAAATCACGACCACCCATCAGTCATCACCAAGCTTCCCTCTTTCCTACTGTATGTCCTCCGGTTACACACAAACACCCACACTGGCACAAAAGGGGCTTAGGAAATTAAAAAAGTCTGGATGGCGTACATGACTTTGGGCCATTTGGAACATGGGAGTGAATCCTCCTCAATTTACTAAGTGATACACGTGCCTCTTAAGAAAATGAATTTTGGAGCCTCTTAAAGACAGA
Organism: Vanacampus margaritifer; assembly: GCF_051991255.1. Classification (NCBI taxonomy): domain Eukaryota; kingdom Metazoa; phylum Chordata; class Actinopteri; order Syngnathiformes; family Syngnathidae; genus Vanacampus; species Vanacampus margaritifer. The sequence continues at coordinate 9,977,255 of NC_135449.1, forward strand.
ATTAACATTAACATCATGCAATTATTCATTCATTTATTTATTTAAATTTGTCTTAATCTTGACGCCGCCCTTTTACATAATAAGAGTTAACATGCAAAACTAAAATTAATCTGAGGTGATTAATGTAGAGTGAAACGTCAGGTAGCAAACAATTTGTTCCAAGACTGTGAACTGAAATTTTGGCAAACCAAAGCAATATTATAATGAAGTCCACAATATTTTGGATTATACATGGGTCATTGACGGATAACTTTGTCCGATGATGCTCATTTTATGAATTATCACGTGGTGCGATCAAAAGAGAAATAATCAATTTGGCACTTTTATTTTGAAATAATTTCAATATTTTAATAATGTCAAGACAGGGGTTTGTATCATCCACAAGAAAGTCAAGAACCCTTTGGAGCAGCTATCAGGTCTGTCCTGTCTCACAATTATGTAAAACAAGTTAAACCCAAGCCTTGGGGCGGTCGTCTGTGGGTTGGATCCTCACCCCTGGTGACCTTGTTGAAGTGTCCTTGAGCAAGGAAGTGCTAAAGCGCTATTTAAAGAAACTGTTTTTTTTTGCAACTGGTATGTAGTGGTCATATTTGGACATCATGTGGTACAAACTGAAAAAACTAAAACTAAAATAATAATAATATAAAATAGAGTATTGCAAATTTCGTTCAAATTGTGCTGAAAGTGTCCATAATCGATGTATGCGTCAATTCACGTTAGTTATCTCAATTTTTTGAAACAAAACAATGTAGCTCCTAGCATAAACAATTTTGTGTAGTTTACATAGCTCGCGGGAATAAAGTCACGTGCCAGTCAGTCATTCATCATTGTACTTCCTCAGACATGTGACATCATCACGTCTTATGCAGCCAAGGCAATCGGGTACCTGTATTAACTTAACTTAATTAGTTTAGTCATAACTGTTTTAATTTCCTCAGTAGAGCTTGGTGAGTGTATTGAATAAGGTCTGTTTCCACATCAATGGGCCAGTGTCTGGGGTTGAACTCAATGTGTATTGGATGATATGCTGTAAAAGTGTAAAAAGTCTTATCTACTTCCGGCTGTCGTCATGCGTATTGAACTCAGGGCCCCGGGGCTGTTTTCTGACGGGTTTTTCAAGATAGTATAAGAATGCTGTGAGTCCGCTGTAACGTCACACTTGCGAGAGGACTGCAGCCATTTGTCTGTAAACTTGCTTGTGTCCAGAATATTCTGTAAAATAAATCCTTCGAAGGACCTGTTCACCGATCTCCAGTCTTTATTCAGAAAATCAACATTCTCTCTACCCGAACAACAACGAACACGCGGAAGGCAAAGATAGTCTTCTAACAGTTTCTATCTGCTTCAGGAGCTGAGATACCAATTATTTTTAATATTGTTGAATTTCCAGGAACATTTCCGGTTTTGGGGGGGGTGACTAACGTTACCATAGGTTTTAGAGACATGTTTTGGCAGGCGCTTTAGGCCTTAATGGGTTAAATACAGGCGCCCGATTGACCACAGTTTGTGACAAGGGGGTCATTGAATGTGACATGTCGAACAAAATTATATTTTAAGCAGAACAGTTTATTATTCTTGCAGCGAAACGAGACCACGGTAGAAAGTCACCTTTAATACCTTGACTATATTGTGTTATCCCCAATTATTCGTTTTCTTTCATCAACGTCATCTTGTGGGCCAAATATAATTTGCGGTGGGCCAATTTTGGCCTGCGGGCCGGATGTTATAGGCTCAGTACTTTATCATGGCTGATCACAATCCTTGCTGGAAGCTTGCGGACACAACAGATACGCTCCTTGATACTCTCTGAGATAATCTATAGCAAAAAAACAAAAGCATTGCTCAACGTCATCATTAAGACAACGGTGTTAAAGCCTTAGCTGTGGCCTCTTATCAAATCCTTGCTGGGTGATAAATGTGCCTTCCCTTTTGAAAAGTGGAAGACCCTTGCTGATAAAAAAAAAAAGGCCCAATGAGAAGAGAGTGAGCGACCAAGGAAGAGAAACAGACTCGGCAGAGCTTATCTTGGCCGCTAATTGGCTAATATAAGTAGTGCGCAATAGCCACTAGCAATATTGGGAATCCCGGTGACTTTCTCAGCTGCGCCACTGTTTTTGTTGAGCTTTTACTCATGGAAAAGAAGAACACACCGTCAGTCTTCCTGTATATAAACCAATTTATTTGTGCTTGTATGATGAAAATATTCTGGATGAGTAGAACTCTCAGAGGAGGAAGTGAAGGTAGAGTCGTGGAGGGCATATGAATCTAATTACAGTCCTCCATCTACTCTACTGTAGGGCGAGATGAGAGGCTGAGAGCACTAGTGGGATTCCTGCTACTCCAATTGCCTCTTGAATAGGACACGCCGGTCCCCAGCCACGGGGTTTCACTATTCATCAAAGAGAAGTGTATCAAACTTACTCGACAAATATGACAGTAAACTTTGTGCGCGTCGTCGTCTTACTACTTCTGCTTGCAGCAACAAAAATGCTGTAAACTGCACACTGTGCACTGAGAAGTTTAGTGCAAAAGCCGAAGGGAGCTTTATTTACGATGATTGCAGGTATGATGGCGATGAACCGGAATGAAAGCACCCTCAGGAACAATGGAAAACTTCCTTTGGGGTCATTAGATCAGTGTGGAAATGGCGGTAGCAAACAATACTGACGGGGTTGACACCAACTAGAAATGTGAACCCGAAGTCTGATACATACGGGTTGATTAAACTTTGACAAAGAAAACCCATCAAGTATTACAAAAAGAAAGGCAAAATTAAATATTAAAACCCTGGAGAACCCACGGGGTCAAATTTGACCCCTTTTTTTTTACAAATTTAACTTCAAAAGTCCAGAGTGCCACTTCTGACCCCTGCATGGGGCCATCTAGTGGATGAATATTGCACTTACATGAGCCAGAGTTGTGGTGACAAGATGGCTGGCAACATGCTGTTTTGTTGAGCTGGAAATCAATCCAAACAAAACCATCTTCTCAGCAAACCATCAGATGGCAAAATTGTGTTTTTTTTGTTAATCTATTTCATATCATGTTGCAGAATGCCTAGGAGTATGTTTTATATATATATTTTTGACTCTTATACTCTGAGCTAGTTCCAAAAAAAGGGTTAAAATTGAAAAAAACATATTTTGGTTTTCAGTGAACTTATAGCAGTCATTTACTGTAATGTATAATTCATAGTTTTCTAAAGAAGAAAAGAGTTCTTGGGTTCTCCAGGGTTAAACAAATTACTGTCACATCCCAACCCACGGCAAGTGCACATATATATATATATATATATATATATATATATATATATAATTAAGATTTAGACACAAATGTCAGCCTAGTGTGATTGAAAAAAAAAACAAAATCAAAAAACAATCACGCTCGATCTGATGTTAGATTGTTCCGCACTGTACTTGAATCCCCCTAAGTGGCTGAAGGTGTGTGTGTGTATGCATACATGTGAGGTTAATGATGCTGCCCTTTACCGCGTTGACAGTACTGATCACCAGAGTACAAGAGCACATCTGGAGGCTTCAGATCATAGGGTGCAGTGGTGAGAGAACACACATGGGAGGGCCATGATGCGTGTATAACTCAACACAAAGGGGGAAGCATATCATAACCATTATATGTATAGAAGAGATATGATTTAACATGGATGAGACCAGAACAAACAAATCCACACCTTTTCCCCCTTACATTTAACAATGCAGCAATCCTGGCGTGATGATTTTTACATTATTGTTGTCTGAAAACGGTTACAGGTTATGACACCGATGGAAACCGATCTGATTATTTATGGTGGGAAATGTGGAATTTATGTATTAGTCATTAGAGAAATTCTTGGACGCATCGCTACGCAGATGTTAAACCATTCTAAATGAATTCATGAATACAACCACTGAATAATGTAATGCTGGCAGAACTGGGAAGATGAAATATAAAGTTCAGCACCTGCTGGACATTCATTGTGGCCAGTAAGCGCATCATTCTGTGCCATATCAAACCATACATGATAATTCCAGTATTGTAATGTAAAATAATTACATTACTTTTGTGCAGTTATTAAACAAAAGCTATCATCGCGTATTTTAAGAAATATATTTTACTTACACTTGTTAACCATGTGGTGCTGCTCAAGAAAACTATCAAAGGACTTAGAGTTCATAAGTTGTGAAAATATCCTTTTTTTTCTCTTTTCTTTTTTAAATCTTAGATATTAATTGAAAATAGCATATTTGGACACTTACTCATATTGTAGGTGTATGCACGTACAATACAAAGACAGACATGAACAAGACATATTATACATGGTTTTGAAAGTCAGCAGTAGCATGATGTCATCAATATTTATCAGCATATGTACTGTGTGCATTACATGTCCTACAGCATATGCAGTATGAATGTATGGCTGCTGTCAGGACACGAATGGATGACAAAAGGCACTGTTTTTGCATATAAAATGAAGGTTGCACCTTCTAACCATAAAACTAAACTATTGTTTGCTTGAAGGAGGAATCGATCATGTAAAAACGGTCATCAGACCGAAACAGGTCAATTTGGTTAAAACCATGCAGACATAATGGATGGGCAATTTCATTAATTATCTCCATTGACAATCACCTTCATGAATGATTGAGAAGAAAGAAAAAAAAAAAAGAGAAGAAAGTGTGTATGTCCGTGTAAGAGGCCCTGTCAATCAGTTGTGTAAAATTGGGCCGACAGTGTGACGAGCAAGTGTGTGCATGTGCGTCAAGTAAAGACTTACCGTCCTTGAGTGCTCTGTAGCAGTTACAGACTGTTATTAAGTCCGTAATAATGGAATTTGAAGAAGGAAAGACTTTTAGAAAGTCATTATTTAAATCAATTGCGGCTGTCGTGTGCGCGAGAAGTAATCCTCTCCTGCGGTTTTAGCCGCGTATGATTCCCTCCTGGGCAAAGAATCTGAAGTGCGCTTTAGATATGCTGGCAATGACGAGCGCTGACAGAACGCTACTAAGTATTAAGACAATATATTTGGAACCACTTTACAGATGTCTAAAATCATCTTAAAGTATTATATTTTATAGTCCTGGATGTGACCGTGGTTTACAACAAGACTTAGCTCTTTCATTTCGGCAAGAAGCTGGTAGCCACTAGCCAAAGAACAAAACAATAAAATCATTCTCAATCAAGTTTCCTGACGTCACTGTGAGACGCAGGGCTGGGCGATACGGCCTCGAAATCTAATTTATAAACACTGACTCAGTGGCGTCTCAGACATGAAAAGTTGAGTGGGTCACAACAGTGGACACCTTACATCCACAAGCAGCAAAGCCTACACAATACATTCTAATTCAATTCAAGATCACAATCTGGTGGAAAAGCGCTATATAAATAAAGTAGCCTACCATTTATTCACAGCCTTAGAAATTAAGGCTATGAATAAAACCTGCGAATGGTTCAAAATAAGGCTGTGCAATTCATCGAAATCCAATTATAATTTCAATTATTACACTCGACAATTACAAAATAAAAGATTATTAATACTCATTTCAAGTTATATATTTGCACCTTTTTCTATTTTAAAATGACAGATTTAATCAATCTTTTTTGCTCCAAAAGGAACTTACAGCAGTGTTTGTCCCCCTCCGTTTCTTCAGCGCTGCCTTTCTCTCTCGAGCGATGATGTCATCAACGAATCTACTTCATTCATATTGTTGGTTTGCTATTATGCATAGTCTCTTTGCTCCCGATGAAAATCAATCTAGCTTACTGCTGTATACTGCGGCTGCTGTCTGCCAAAACTGAGCGTGTGTTGATTGGCTCTTGACGTCACGTGACATCAGTCCTGTATTTTAATTGGATGATGGGCCCAGTTAACTCTTTGACTGCCAAAAACGTTAAATAACGTTTAATAAAATACTATGGAGGAGTGCCAAAGACGTTATAAGACGTTTTTTTCAAAACAGAGGTGAAACTAACCATTTTCTATTGTTGATTACTGAAAAACGGAATAAGGTAGAAACAAACTTTTTTTTCTGATGAAAGATGAGAGTCCAATCTTTCATTTGGTGTGTTTCCATAGTCCAAACACATAATTTTCTGTTAGACCTTGAAAGATCAGTCAAAAATGCTTAAATCGGCTGGCACCCACGGCATCCCTTTTCTGAAAACGTCTGGCAGTCAAAGAGTTAATGTGGCCCCATGGCTGTCTATTGAGAGCAGCTTTGGACGTGGATGATTTGAGTGGCTCATCCACTTAAACAGGCGCTCATGGGGGCGGCCCTATTTCAGTCCTGTTTAGAAAGTTAGACCATTGAACTTAGCTTTGCATTATACATACATGTTTAAAACGAAATTACCCTTAAAAACATAATTGGTAATTATTTGAATATTATTATTCTTGATAAAATAACATTTATAAATTATTATTTTTAAAGAAGACCAATTATGAGCCTGCATATTGCTCAACAGCGCCATCTGTTGGGGCCAGGCCCCACTTGCCCCAGATGCAGAGACGTTACTGCTGTCTCTGCTTTTCACAGCTTAACTGTTCCCCCATAAAAAGGCATAGAGATCCATCCTACTGCAAATTGCTGAACAGGAAAGGTGCATAAAAAAAAAAAAGGCTGAAAAGTTGCTTAACTCATTCACTGCCATTGATGGCTGTAAACTATTTCTATGAGTTAAAATTTTTTCCCCACTTTTCTTAAGAGTATGAATACCTAGATTTTTTTTTATTGTACATTTAGAACAGATATAAACATTTGTGATAAATCGTGAGTTAACTAGTGAAGTCATGCGATTCATTACGAGTACAAATTTTAATCGCCTGATGCCCCGAATTTTTTGTAATCTTTTTTTTTATTTTTTAATTCATTCACTGCCATTGAGGGCTTTCAACGTCAACAATTTATTTTAACTATTTCTATTAGTTTAATTTTTTTCCCCACTTTTGTTAAGAGTATGAAAACCTAGATTTTTATTTATTGTACATTTAGAACAGATATAAAAATTTGTGATTAGTCGTGAGTTAACTAGTGAAGTCATGCGATTCATTACGAGTACAAATTTTAATCGCCTGATGCCCCGAATTTTTTGTAATCTTTTTTTTTATTTTTTAATTCATTCACTGCCATTGAGGGCTTTCAACGTCAACAATTTATTTTAACTATTTCTATTAGTTTAATTTTTTTCCCCACTTTTGTTAAGAGTATGAAAACCTAGATTTTTATTTATTGTACATTTAGAACAGATATAAAAATTTGTGATTAGTCGTGAGTTAACTAGTGAAGTCATGCGATTCATTACGAGTACAAATTTTAATCGCCTGATGCCCCGAATTTTTTGTAATCTTTTTTTTTTTTTTTTAAATTCATTCACTGCCATTGAGGGCTTTCAACGTCAACAATTTATTTTAACTATTTCTATTAGTTAAATTTTTTTCCCACTTTTGTTAAGAGTATGAAAACCTAGATTTTTATTTATTGTACATTTAGAACAGATATAAAAATTTGTGATTAGTCGTGAGTTAACTAGTGAAGTCATGTGATTAATTACAATTAAAAGTTTTAATCGCCTGTCGCCCCTAATTTTTTAATCTTAAAAAAAAATAATAATAAAGTTATGGCAGTGAATGAGTTGACCAAATCACAAATTTGTCAACGTCAATAAAATTGATTTATCATTTAGCCCTAGTGCGACTGAGCAGAATAACAGAAGTCCTACCAGCTCTCTTAAATCGATCCATCAGGTTTTGTCTGACTTCCTTCTGTAGGTTAAAGTAGTTATCATCCTCATCGGGCTTCTTTATGTAGAGCGGAATGTGCTGGAACACCAGGATGTGTTTGGGTGCCTGAACAAGGAAGGACAAACTTATGATGATTCTACTGTCAATTAATATCTGAATCTTAATCAAGCAACGGAGGACAACATTTACAGAGGAAGATGAGACTTTGTTCAGTTGCTCATCCAGCCACGTTTCCTGAGCCTCCTTCAACTGAGGGCATGCAGAAGCATCATAGAACAACTGGGAGTTCAGAACCAGGAAGAGGACTCCACTCACCTGAGACGACAGAAACAACAAAAATATGCTCACTTCATGGATTAACTGTTGTTTGTGTTTCTTATAGCTGAGACTGAATCAACACCGCCTCTGCCGGTTAAAAAAAAAAAAGCTTGAATAACACCAGAACACACTGAGGCTTTTTAAAATGTCTACAAACATTTCATAACATTGCAGCACAAACGAAAAAGAACAAATTCTCATTCAAAGCAACAATTTATTTTCTTGATAACCATCACTCATCCAATCCCGTCAAAACCATTAGTTCGACCCGATGGTTGGTAATGGAGGAACAAATTGATACACATTTAAATGTCACGTTGATGACGTCAGCTAATCTGCATTTTGATAGCTCAACAGTCAGTGGAGAGGTAAAAGTGCAGACAACTCATTACATTCCTGCACAAGCACAATTAACAATTTCCAACGAGTGTCGAACCAAAATTAAACCTTCATTAACCCCAGATGAGACAAAAATAGCACAAATTATAATCTGAAAACAGAAACAGGTGGCAGTTACATGCTACAGTAAGCGCTGTACATTAGTCTAAAAAAATAGTACAGTGAGTTAAAGTGATAGCATCATAATTATCAAACAATGGAATATCTAATAGCAAGCACAATTTGTTGCAGAATGCTGGTCAACCTTGATTTTTTTTTCACTTTTAGATTTTTTTTTTCCATAGATACATTGACTAAAAGATTTATGATAACGATATCTGTACTGAACTAAGGACTAGTAAGGGATTTTTGGGCATGATGCGTTGACGTGCCGGACGGCTGCATTGTATGGCAACAGAATCTAAATTTGGTGAGACTTTGTTGGCATTTTTATGTTGGGTCAAATTGCAATATTCACAACCTCAGGATTCAACTTTTGAGGTTCAACTGTAGACCAGTGGTCCTCAACCTTGTTGGAGATACTGAAGAAATCAGAAGATTAAGAAACACTGAGCTAGACACCGTAATTGTTACATGGTTTCAGTCAAAATTATTCAACTTATATTTCCAAAATCTATAACTTTGATTGTAACTTTGCCAAGTATGACAGACAATCCTTAACTCACCACAATTTTAAAGTGGTCACTATTGAAAATGACCATCTATTATGTAATACTAATCCTGTACTGTGATTTAAAATGGGTGTTGAAGAATTCTGACTATAACTGTACTTATATAAAATGTGATTTGTTGTTGCTTACCCAGAAACTGAAATAGTCGTCCCCCCATGAAGTGCAGTACTGTTCCACTGTTCTCGGGGTAGGGGTGTTTCCAAGGTCATGATTGCCACTGACGAACACTAGTGGGATAGTAGGGTCTGTCCCCTTCAACGCCGTCTTTAGGTCTCGCTCCTGATCCCCTCTGAAAGGGTGTCCTGCAGATAAAAAAATAAAAAATAAAAAAAGGGCACCTTTGCTCAATTCATAATGTCCTCGTCATATATATATCATAAAACATGGACTTGAAGGCGAAATCTTGATGATGCTATCTTAAGCTCAACTAATATGCGACATCAAGTCATACAAAAGTTATAAACTTCCCATTAAAAGTGTGAAGGGTACAAGTAAGAGTTGACTGAAAATGACTATACCACGATGATGATGGAACCTGTTACACTGTATTCAATTATATCTCATTGTGGTTACTAATTACTATATGGAAGATTTCTATGGGAAGCTTGGTCAACCCATTCTCATTGGGCTGAATGGAGCCTGTAGCTATGTTCAGTTTTCCAATGTATACGACAGACAAGGCTCTTTATATAACTTAATGCACTCAACTGAAAGTAAACCTTGGAAGGAGATCTTGATTTTTTTTGTGAGCTACCTACATTACCAAATAAAATCCAATCTCTATGCATTAACTTCAATATGTATAACAGCAGAAGGTCTGTTGCCGGGGTAGAGGGGTATAATAGGTTTTCGGAGATGAGCGCAGTGCAGTGTCGCTTTTTGTTTGTGTAAAAAAGAAAAAAGAAGCTTGCTACACAAAGTATGTTTTTCTCCCCATGTTGCTATTAGACTTACACAAAAAAAACAGTGAGAGCTTAAGGAAAATGGGTTGTAGGAAGTGGAAGTCACTGAATATCATCCATCTAATTGGAATCAATATTCATTTATCCGTATCACCTCACTTCTCCTCATAAGGGTCGCAGGTGAGCTGTAGCCACTAGCCAATCATGGCGGAGGAAAAGGCAGCATACAATCCGGACTGCTCACCGGCCAATCACAAGGCACAACACTCTAAAAATAGTTGGGCCAAAAGTAACGCAATTATGGATCGAAAATGAACCGATCCACAGTCCACTTTATGGGTTCAATTTTTTTTTTCCCCCAAGTCAGTTGTTTTACACTAAAAGACCAATTTCTTGACTCAAAGTTGGGTCAAATAGACCCAAGTAGAGGATTGGTCCATTTTTGACCCATTGTTTTTAGAGTGAACAGTCTTATACAAACAACCACACACACATTCATACTCTCACTCTTGAATCAAACTAAGATACATATTTTTGGAATGTGGGATGAAGCCAGCATACCTAGAAGATGCATAACTGTGAGGGCGCAAGTGCCAACCACGAGGTCACCATGTTGCCCTTAACATATAATAGAATGATGAAAACACATACGTTGGTGCAGTTTTTTTGTTTGTTTTTTTATTTCTCGTCATTTGTCAGCAAAATGACGGATGCCCACATCTAAGTAAAAGCGGTTATTTTTAAATGGTTGTTAAGTCGATGAGATTTTGATTAATTGCTGACACAAAGCTCTGTTTAGACACAGCATTAACATGTGTGATCTGACCAGAACGGGACAGACTGTGTGATTACGCCAAATGTTGGAAATTGTCTCCACTCATGGCTCAAGTGACCACTTGCGAGTGGATCTCATTTCCGTGCGCCGTGTAAAAATATGAAGAGATTGCTTGCGCAACGAGCGTGTACATCTGCTCACATCGATTATGTTATTTACATCAGTACGGGAATTCTGAATAGATGTTAATGACAGAGCTGAACAGGGCCAAAGTGCTCAATGCAGGCAATTCACAGAAGTTTTCAGTTGGAGGGCTGCAACTTGTGCTCTTCGCAGATGATGGGGTTTGTTTGTGTTTCATTCCACTGTGACCTATAATGATCGCCAGGCCAGATGGCTTATTTGGGGTAAGGCTTCAAGCTGACCCAACCAGGTGCTTTATATTCAGGTATACCATTGTAATCATTGTCCACTGCTCATCGCCAGCTTTGATTGCCATATTTCGAGCAGCGTGGCTCAGTGGGTAGAGTGGTCGTCTCCCAACCCAGAGGTTGTGGGTTCGACCCTATGCCATTGTGAGCATGTCAAAGTATCCTTGAGCAAGATACTGAACCCCCATTTGCAAGTACCAGTTACCATATTTTGGACAGTTGGTTTTCAAATGCTAATAAACAAGGATGGATGAGAATAAGGTCTCCTGTATTTATTTCTAGCCATGTGGTCCAAAACAGACAAATAATCCTCTGCTTCTTCAAATTAAGAGTTGGTTGAGGTGGTAATGTGATGAAGATTCCAGCCAGAAGCCTCTCATAGTACCATATCCCATTGGCTACAGTCCGAACTTCATAAGATTTATCATTTCACCATCACACGATCTGGCCACTGCTATAATTCCAACCACAGAGCAGAGGTTGTGACACTCCTGAAGCTGGAATGGAAGATAGGGTGGAATGCACAGGTTTGTCATTTGAAATGCTGAGGTGAGCGTTGGACCTGCTCGCTCTGTAATAACCCCCACTGTTATGCTCATTTGGATTTTAAATAGGGCAATTCAGCATATTCACTCGAGTCAGCATAACATGTTGATGCATTGACTCCACAGCGGAATCATATTTTTTCCCAATCTACCCTGTAATTATTGGAAAGTATCTAGCTCACATTCAGAGATAGCAAAACCCACGAGTTTAATTCTTTCTTCAGATAGTGCTCCAGTCCCTGCCTTTTTTTTTTTTTTATGAATTCACAAGATCCAGCAGTAAATTGGAAAGTTTTGCAGAGGGGGGGAAAAAAAAAGAAGATCTGTTTAAATTGCAATTTTAATTGATTTAAGGGAATTGAGTGGGCAAGACAGACCTCTGACTGATTAATTAACTGAATCAAAGGTCTGCCCAAAGTGCATGTTCTCAAATAGAGCGGCTAAGTTGTAAAAAATAAAAAATAAATTAAAAAAAGAGTTTTTGACGGTGACATGAAGCCACCTTCAAGGTTCTCTGGAAGACTGAACGTGAATAAACATCAGTTAAAGCTATATACCAGATGGGGGGTTTAAGAAGCTGTGGTGCCTTCTGTTTCCTCGCACCTCCAGCTGTCTGCCGCAACTACAGCAGTTAAATAACATGTCCGTCTATGAGTCACCCTCATTCAGGGGTCCATTCATCTCCATTTGAGACACCTTGATTTACCGGGCAATAAGGATGAGCAAGAACCAAAAACAGATAACTGTCTAAGACCATTGGACCTACAAAAGATGATAAAATCTATCATTTTTATTCATGATTTGTTGCATGAGTTTAGAGTTAACCGCTGTTTATCACGGGGGTAACAGCAATAGGTGAAAATCTTTGATATAGAGACTATAAAATGTCAACACAATAGCAAAATCCTACTATTTGCTATCATAAATTAATTTTGAGCTGTCAAATAGCACATGTTGGGAAAGCAAAGACACTTTTTCCTAGTGTGAGCTTTTGCAAGTGGCGTCAAATTGATGTGAGAACGGAGAGTGAGCTGGATCAAACTTGTGTGATATCAGCAGTAATGCAAAGGCTTCACTGGACTGTAAAGGATGAAGAGGGATCTAAGCCTGTAGGTGAAGCGTTTGATCTACGAGTCGATCAACATTCCCATCTTCACCCATGGTGCTTTGAAGACTGGGAAAAAAAATCAAATACGCACATACGAGCGGACGGAGTGAGTTCCTTTCACAGTTCAGAAGACAAAAGTTGAGTCGGGGTGTTGGTAGCAGCTGACAAACATTGCTATTCTTGCAGAGGAAGGAGAGCACAATGGTGCGAATAAGCCAAAACATTTGGATTTGATAAACATATTGCCTCATTTATTATTGTTTCCTTACAGGCTCTCAATTGACCTTACCGTAAACCGCACCCGCATGGCCTAGCAAACCAATCAAGACGCAAGACTTTGTTGCGTGGAAAAAGCAAGGAAAAATCAATGAAAATGGTTAAACGCTGTGATCACGGCTTGTGTAAGAGACATAACCGTGTCCGGTTTATTCCTTTCCTTAAAGCCTAAAACAACTACGAAAAATGTCTGCGCTGTATCAAACTTTGTGGAAGACCACACGACCACTTGAATCCCTCCAAAATGACCCGAAAATGTCTGCACTAAGGTAATGTGCTCCAGGTAGCTAATGTTAGAAGACTATCTTTGTCTTCCGCGTGTTCGTTGTTGTTCGGGTAGAGAGAATGTTGATTTTCTGAATACAGACTGGAGATCGGTGAACGGGTCCTTCGAAGGATTTATTTTACAGAATATTCCGGACACAAGCAAGTTTACAGACAAATGGCTGCAGTCCTCTCGCAAGTGTGTAGTTACAGCGGACTCACAGCATTCTTATACTATCTTGAAAGGCAGTATCATAAAACCCCCAAGCCCACCCCCCCCTGCCTTCAGCTAAGACAGACATCATTCAATACACATTGACAAATATCCCTTTGATGTGGAAACAAACGAGGTCCTTCAGACATAGATGACACGAGCAGAAATTGCGACACCACTTGCAAAGAAACATCCACAGATAAAAGTTCTACTGAGGAAATAAGTAAATTAAAACAGTTATAACTAAATCTGGGCAGAAGACCCTCTTCACTAACCGTCCACGCGTTTGTTGACTTACTATTTACTATTAACTCTTTGACTGCCAGACGTTTTCAGAAACGGGATGTCGCCAGTGCCAGCTGATTCAAGCATTTTGACTGATCTTTCAAGGTCTACAGAAAATGTTGTGTTTGGACTATGGAAACACACATACTACCAAATGAAAGATTGAACTCTCATCTTTCATCAGAAAAAAAGTTTGTTTCTACCTTCCGTTCTTCAGTAATCAACAATAGAAAATGGTTAGTTTCACCGAAATGCTCGGTTTTGAAACAAAAAACGGAGAAAAAGAGTTTTTTGTGAAACGATGTTATTTCATGCACTCTAGTGAATTCTACACTTCTTTTTGTCCATGAATGATGCCACAAACACCTAAACAGTGCTTTACTTCTGTAAAACGCTTTCACCAACAATGAAAAAGTGTTTTTAGTTTGCAAAATACGTTTATTTGTATTCAACAGTGTAACAATTTGACAAAACAATTTCGCAAACTATTTACAAATGTGTGCAACTGTGGTACTATTTACAAATATGTGGATGTTTCAAATACAGCTTTTCTTTTTGTAACGCTCCCATGCGTGCAAGGAGACGCAGCAGGATTTGCACAACAGATTACTTTCACTTTCATTGTCCGTTTCGCGTGCAGACGTTACACTTTCTTGACGGCCTTTTTTCTCGGGGAATAGCAAGTAGCAGACTGTACACACTCCTCCGATGAATATGCATTGGACTCGGGGCACTCTTCCGATTGAACGTCCGCCCGAGCGTGCTTGGTTGTGCTCCGCGTTTTCCGGTGTCAGCATCGCTAGCCCGTGAACCTTTATGACGTCGTCATAGCCGCCGCGTCAACGCTTCCAACTTCGCCGTCAACCTCGGAGTCACCATCATCATCATCGATGATGATCATCGTCGTCATCAATGTGCTCTTTAGCGTTGAAAATTCCCAACTGTGAGCTGCTTGCAACATTGTCCGCTTCCTCCTCCATCTAGCTCCGCCTAACGTATTCTACTGCCGCGTCAATGCTTCCAACCACGGAGTCACCATCATCATCATCATCATCGATGATGATCATCGCCGTCATCAATGTGCTCTTTATCGTTGGTCGATGCTTTTCGTCTTTGAAAAAAACGGCTCTAGCGTGAGCTGCTTGCAACCGCCATTATGGCT
The DNA here is from genome assembly GCF_051991255.1 of Vanacampus margaritifer. Lineage (NCBI taxonomy): Eukaryota > Metazoa > Chordata > Actinopteri > Syngnathiformes > Syngnathidae > Vanacampus > Vanacampus margaritifer. The sequence goes on from NC_135449.1 coordinate 9,992,340, forward strand.
TCTTCAGCCATTGTCCCCTCAACACTCTAGCCCCGCCTCACGTCTTCTGCTGACGCCCACCCGATCTTGTCAAAAGAGAGTCATCGCTGCCCTCTAGGGGCCAAAAATAGTCATTAGGCTCACTAGACCTGCTTGAAACTTTCAGCACAGCTCCGCAAGGCTTCCCTGCACCCGTTTCCAAAAAAAATAAATAAATAAAAAATAGGTGGACGTCTTTTAACGTCTTTGGCGCTCCCCCGTAGGTTTTTGAAGAACGTCATTTAACGTCTTTGGCAGTAAAAGAGTTAATGACAGAAGGGGCTGCTCATCGCATTTAGTGGGCGGGGAGGTAAGGTCAATTCTACTTAAACATGAGCTCTTAAATTTGTACATGGGTTCAATTAATCCGTTTGAAAGCGGTAATAGAGGCTCAGCTTGCCTGCAAATTGTTGGATGATCCAATTAGATTACATGCACACCCACGTCCCTAAAACCAACTCAAAGACCCAAATGCGTTCCACTATTTGAAAATAGGTTAAGACCAATAGCAAACACATACAGGAAAGTGAAAAGGTTATTCTCCTTCGTCTCGTTGCCATATGTTGTTGTACAGATATTTTCTGACTTTTAATTTTTTGATACGAACGATTCAAAACATTTCCCCAATGCGAGACTAATAAAGACCATGTATTCTAGTCTATTATTATGTCTCAGTACTTTTGTATATCATATTCATCAGCCTTCGACTGCATTTATTCTTTACAACCTGTGTTTAAGCGAGTAGGACCCAAGGTAAGCTTGTCTTTACATTCATGAGTTTTACACACACGCCTGCAACAACAGACAGCGATGCTTCTCGCACTGTACCATGAGGAGAATGCCTCACACATCCCCAGGGACACTGCTTGCCTTGAATCCTTTTGTAGTACTCATTAGGAGGCTGTTAAGTCCAGCGTGTTTCGCTAATTTAATCAGCTCGCCATCTTTAACGTCCCAACTACGACACCCAACCACCCCTTTAAACTTTAGCTTTTTCATTTGGCAGCTTTGAAATTAAGTGAAAAAGTGGCACACAGGTAGGTTTATTATTATTATTACTATTTGATGAGGGGCGGCGTGGCATTTACCATTTTTACCATTACCCTTTTACCTATAAGGTCGGGTACATTATTCCCAACTACACTGGTAAATCCCTGCTCTATGTACTATACATACTATACGGATGGATGTTGACGTACCTCTGTTAGAGAGCTCCAGACAGCTATATGAACATATTTCGCCAGCTGTGACGATCACTGTGTAAACAAGCCCATGTTAACAGTACTCTATATTGTTGCAGTTACATGGGACTAGAGATAGACCGATATGTTTTTTTTTTTTACAGGGGGCGATACGATACCGATTATTACTAAGTCAAGGAGACCGATATCTGGAACCGATATTCAACTTCAGTAAAAGGGAAAAAACATTGGCGTAAAAAATGTGAAAATATAAATTAAAACGCTTTAAAGCATATGTTTACTAACCAACCTTTCAGATTTGTAAAATGTTGATTTAAATTATTATTTTTTTTTTAATTTTAGACAATTGTCATATGTTTTAAAATTCTAACAAAAAACGTCAGGGAGCTGCCAGGGTCATAAGTATGTCTTAAAAACTAAATGAAAACCTAAAAAAATACATGTCTATAGCTCTCTATAGTTTTCTATAATAAATAAATGTTTCCAAAATTTCAAAATATCTAAAATGTTAAACTACCAGGTATCTTTCAAACAAACAAAAAAAAGATGCAGAGAGTTCCTAGGGTCAGCAGCATCTCTTAAAAAGCTAACTGAAAATCTAAATAAATAGTTTCCTGCAAGGTCAACACTATACTATACTATACTCTATATGGCTCTATTATCGGCCATCAGATAAAAAAAAGGCAGATACCGATATTCGTCAAAATGCCAAAAAGCCGGTATTTGGCATTTTGACGAATATCGGTATCGATAATCGCCCTAGCCGATAATCGGTCTATCCCTACATGGGGCTAAAAGTGCATACCAAAATTGTGTCATTTTGACGATTTAATGATAGATCCCCAAATTGTTTTAGGCAAAAACACAGCAAAAATGCAAACTGAAAGAAAGTTAATCTAAAAAAGCTTTTCAAAAATTTTGTGGTCTGAACTTTTGCCCTGAGAAATCTTACAACCGGATCCTTCTCAATTTTAATTAAAGTTCCCTACATTACTGCCTCGTTCTTAGAAGCTATGGTTTGTGGTCAATACAATCCTCCACACTTTCCATTTGCGTTAACAGTTCAATTATACGAGTGACATTCAAGTTTCGGTTGGGTCAATGACATTGTAGCTTGTGAACAAAGGTCATCAGTCTGCCTTCTGTTGCCTTCCCAGAAAAATGCCATCATTGTTTAGCCTCAATTCAATCCTTTGGACGCATTGACAAGACAGATGAGAAGCAGCATCCCAAGGGTATGTTTGTGTCATTAAACGACAGATGTCAAAATAAGGTATGAGATAGCAAACAGCAGCTGTTTACTCAAGATTGAGCGAATACGTCAAGAGAAGATGTCAGACTCAGCCAAAGGAGATATAGAGAGAGAAATGTGTGAGAACAGAAATACAGTTGCCAATTTCCTGTCACCAACAGGCAAGCATCATTGACAACGGTGGTTGACAGCTCCCCCCCCCCGGGGCAACACCCATTCATTTACCAATGTAAATAGTTTGGGACGACTAAGGCAGGGCCCCTAGCAAAGAAGCGCTAGCTACTAAGTAACTAGCTAACTATTTGTATAATGCGAAAGGGGACTACGAGAAAATGATTTAATGCAAACACTAATTAACTCATTCACTCCCAGCCATTTTCACCGAAGCAACCCCCTTTGCTCCCGGCTGTTTTACTGGATTTTGACTGATTTTGCAAGGCACACAGAATATTCTGTTCTATTGCTATAAAAACATGGAACCTACCAAAAGAAAGATTAGAGTCTCTTCTTTCATCAGGAAAAAGTATTTTTCTATCGGTTCTGCAGAAATTAGCATTAGAATATAGCCAACTTTCATCATTATTCACAAATCTTGTTTAAAATAGTGGGGAAAAGCGCTTTTTTGCAACATGGCCCTGGTTGATCTCTTATACTCTGCTGCCACCCGCTGGCCTTTTTTGTAATAACTACCATTGCTTCAAGTGTTCTCTTCAGTTCAGAGGCTGCATCAAAGCCTTCTGTATGCTCTAGCATAAAACAAAACCCATAAAAAAAAAACATTTTCAGATCATAATGAAAGTAACGAGAGTACCGAACAAGTAGAGAGAGCGAGAGACAGACGGATCCGCCTCTTGACTCACTCTTAATGTGTGCACTGCTCAGGGCCAGGCAGGCACCTTGTGCTCGCTCCCTCATTATCATGCGAAGGTAGTTTGCAGTGGTGGAGGGCTTGCGGCTTTTTTGTTTTGTTTTGTTTGTTAAACACACGGTTCATAAATACTTTTAACCATTTCTATGACTGTGTTATTGGGTGGCAGAAAGAGAGACAGCAGCAGGGTGACAAAGGCGGTTGAAACGCACATAAATTCGATGTTCAGTGGGGAATACATAGTGGTTATTTCCAACAATACATTTCGACTTTGGCCTTGAACCAGACTGGAGACATGAATCGATGACTAATGTGCTGAGAACAATATGTACTAGAAGGTTAAAGACAATGCACGCTGCTCTTGTCTGAGAGTATGATATTAAAAAACAAGGCAGGGAACTTACTTTTGTTTTGTTTTTTTTTGTTTCCCCAACGGTAACCAAAGCAAAAAAAGCACAGCTAATCTGGCCTGATCAAAAAGCCGAAATCTTCTTCGGAATAGAAACTAAAGCTTCCAGAGAATAGCTAGGAGGGCTGTGCTTTTTCATAGATAAATATCAGCTGCTGTCATGAGGGAGGATGTTGTTTACAGACTGGCTGGGAAACAGAGCAGGCTCAGGCGCAAACCTTCCTTGCCGTGGAATATTTTTACATCTTTGAAGCACCCCATCGCCTAAACGCAAATCAGTTCATTTGATCAGAACAATGCAAGCCAGGGAACCTTGCATTAACAACAATCCATGTGCTAATACTCTACATGCATGTACAGTATATCTTTTTATCAGCCCCAGGAGGCCTTCACGCTCTGCATCAACCCCTCGAAATGTCTCGCTTGTTTACCATCACTTGTATGGAAGACTGACACATTCACATCTCATATTGAAAATGCAAATTATTGCCACTTTCTTTTGATTGTTTAGTATTTTTGTACAGTATGCATGTCAGCATGTTGAATGGCGAAATGGGAGCGCGGATCAGTCATGGCGCAGCTTGTGGTTTCGAAAAAGTTAGCCGCTATCGGCAATTTGGGGGAGTCATTTCAAGCGCTATGAAATAGGTGCTGCATTTCTGTGAGGCAGTCTGAGGTCCCGAATGATGCTTTAGGGGCCACTTGAGTATCATTTGGTTGGACTAAAGGACTACGCCGTGTTAAAACGCACACAGCTGGCATCTGTGAGTTGACATGAAGTCTTCTAACATGAGGCAAATAATTGCCAGCTCCTTTAGTGACAGCACCATCTTGTTTTTACTGCCCAGACGCCTTCAGATCCACTGGGAAGACTTTTATCGCCGTTGCGGATTGCTGACGGTCTAAAGTATGTACTTTTCAGCTTTCTTAAGAATACTCATCATGTCCAATCTCACCTACTGTACATAAGCGACATGTCACTATTCCTACAAGGTCACAAGAGTGATTTACTACCAGCAAAACAAATTACTGTATTTCCAAGTACAAAATATACTATTAGCCAATGTCCATTAAAGTGTAAGTCAACCTTAAACATTTCTTGACAATAATATTTTCTATGCAGCCCCACTAGTTGAAAAATGCTATTCTAGTTTTAATATTGTGAGTGGAATATGAGTTAAGCAGCAAAATCCAGCAGTTTTTAATCAATATCAGAAGGCGGCCATTTTGGCACTTGCTGTCGAGTGAAAATGACATCAACAGTTGCTCAGGTCTCAGGTAACAATCAATCACAGCGCCGCTTCAGTAAACAGGTGAGCTGTGATTGGTCGTTGCCTGAGCCCCGAGCAACTGTGATGTCATCTTCAGTCGACAGTAAGTGGCAAAATGGCCACCCCCCTGAGATGGATAAAAACAGCTGCATTTTGCTGCATAACTCAATACTCCAAAAATGTGATATTCATCCGAATGTCATGTTTAGACTAGTGAGGTCACACATTATTGTCAAGATTTTTTTTGCATTCGCAAATTCGCCAATTAATATTTTTTTCTGTGGAACCTATTCCCAGCTATACGCTGAAAAACACCCGGAAATGGCTTAAGATACCACAAGATGTCTAAACAGGAAGTTCCGTTTCTGAGTTTTAAAACGTGTCTGATGCTGTAAACTATGAATTTGCATGGTGAACGGAAGTTAACATGCCAACTTACACCAGATGCGGAAGTGCTACGTGTATAGAGTCTATTGTCACTCAACTGTAAAAATATATTCAACACAATTTGAATCATCCAAAATAGTGAGAATGAATCCGTACTACCTGGCATGGCATGGACCAGGTCGCCACACAGCACCATAAATCTCGGCCGAGGACGCAACTGGTTCATGGCTTCCACCGCTTGTTTGGTGAGCTCAACTTCCTCTGCCCATTCGTCTCCTCCACTTTTGGAGTCGCCCTCTCGCCATGCCTTCATCAGACCAAGCTGGGGGTCTGCAGCCTGGATGAAGTAGAAGGGTCCTTTCCACTCATGTTCAATATCTGCAGAGGAGCAAAATATTCCATCGTTTGTGGCATGTCAATAATACAATAAATAAATGTCTGATTTTCTTATAAGGGAACAATCATTTAATATGCTTAGGCCACAGTCCACTTCCAAAGAAAATTGTACAAACCAGCATGCAGTAGGGGTGGGAATCTTTGAATGTCTCACGATTCAATTCGATTCAGATTTTTGGGTGTGCGATTCGATTCAAAATCAATTTTCGATCTTTGATTCAAAATGATTAGATTGCTTCAATTTATAGATGTTCAAGGAATCGTAATGATTTACTCCAGTCTGACACGCCAATGCTAATTAATACGCTACTCGCGGCACTTTTAACACTCAAAAGAACGGAATAACTTGATCGGGACTTTTTCCTTCTACTCTCTAATGTGGCTACAACTTAACAGTGTATTAGACCGCGTGGAACCACACTGCCCTTAAGTGGCCAAATAAGGTACAACATGAACAGCGCTCCCAATAAAGGCACAAACAAACAAAGGGAAGACAATATAAAATAATTGCAATAAAATCGATTTTGGGACATTTCAAATCGATTCTGAATCGTACTAAATGAGAATTGCGATTCTTATGAGAATCGATTTTTTGGGCACACCCCCAGCATGCAGACACCAAAATTGCAGGCAAAGTTATGTAGGACTTGTTGGGCCACTTCACACAAACAAATAACCCTTGCAAAAAATGATTAACAGAAAGCTCTTATGTTGGAGTGATTGAAAGGCAAAGGTGAGTAGTTTGCATAATCCAGATATTATATAACAGGAGGGCTCTAAAATCTAATCACTCTCAATATTGATAATATTCATTAACAAGAGCAAATTGTGCAAAGCAAACACTCAGTTGCTGATGGCAATGATGGATGACGTCATGTTGGGCATATTAAAAAAGAGAAATTGCACTCCCCGCAACCACGTCACAAAATTTCAAAAAGTTACCATGTCGCTGACATTCTTCAGTCAAAGTAAGGATTAATAATCTGATCAAGAGGAATTACAATTTAATTTCCACACTTTTATTTAACTCCCTCGATTTTGGGTGGCAGACTTTTTTCCCCCCAGCTTTAGTTACCATGACGACCACGGAGAGCGCTAGGGCATGCGACTAAGTGAGTCGCTACTCAGTGCTGCCAATTTAACAAATTTTTTCACTATATTTAGCAACTTTTCCAACTCTTTAAAAGCTTTTTTTTTCAAGCGAGGCTGTTATTGAAGACTAATAGAGACTCCCTCCAGAGCAAATGTGCGCGGCACATCATCCAGACTGCAAATGAGTGGCACGACTTGTGTCAAGCCACAACTACCATACAGCGTTTAATATAATTACAATGTACATTTTCCCTGATATTTTGCCTTTAAAGCAACACTAAGGAACTTTCCGTTTTCGTTGATAACGGTGGCGCCATATGGACAAAAGTTCTAATGTTTTGGCTGAAGGAAGACCACATTTCCCATGAGGATCAGCACAAAGCGAGGTCTCTGAGCCAGCGAGTGAAAGCTGGGCCAACGTTGATCCTTGAAGGTTCTTTTATCCGAGTAGCCAGGCCTCCCTTTTTCTTTTTTTGTTTCCTCAGACAAAAGTTTTCAGTTAGACAGCACATTGTAGTTTTTGTGTGGCAGGGTTCCTACCACCCTCCTCAAAGTTGCTTAATGCCAGTAAAAATGATACAGAGCCCCTTAGGCCGTGACAAAGGTACTATTCAACTAGTTGTCAGCCGACGTTTCATCAGAAGAGTTATGAAAATATGTTATGAAGGTTGAAAAGTACCTTAATGTTAAATTCAAATCAGTACCAGATATTTCCTGACCCTTCGTTAGCCTAACACTTGATAATAATAATAAAATACATACTGTAAAATAGGGGTGGGAATCTTTGAATGTCTCACGATTCGATTCGGATTTTTGGGTCTGCGGTTCGATTCAGAATCGATTTTTGATTGATAATGATTTTTGCTTCAATCTACAGATGTGCAAGGAATTGTAATGATCTACTCCAGTCTGACTCGCTAATGCTAATTAGCGCGCTACTCGCTGCACTTTTATCTCTCAAAAGAACGGCTCCACGCTGAAATGTTTCTTTTTTTATTGCAATAACTTGATTGTGACTTTTTCCAACTTAATAGTGTATTAGACCGTGTGGAACCACACTGCCCCTCAGTGGCCAAACCGGGTACAACATGAACAGCGGTCCAAATAAAAAGGCACACACAGACAGTATAAAATAATTTTAATAAAATCGATTCTGAATCGTACTAAATGAGAATCGCGATTCTTATGAGAATCGATTTTTTGGGGCACACCCCTACTGTAAAATAACTACCTGGGACTGAATGTCCAGACTCTGGAAAAAACATATACAAGTACATGCTCCCGAATAAGACTGTGATAATCCCATCTTCAACAGACATTTGATTGAGTACAAACAAGTTACAAAAGTCTGTTTAGCTTCTGGGAAACAGACAAGAACAAGTCCAACAATGAACAACTCAAAACAACTCAACTGCGTCAATTAAATGTCAGATTTAACATACAATCCTGTCTAGTTTGCTTGTCACCATTTCTTCATTTAAAAAGGTGAATCAGAAAAAAAGGGCTGTGAAAGTGAAACCTATGCTAGTAACAAATGACACGTTTCAGTTCCCTTTTCTAATAAGTTGTGACTAATGTCTTCGTTTAAAAGATGAGATTGGATGAAGACTGAGATTGCAACACAAATTAAGAGACCATCGAAATATATAATGATACACACTATGGAGATCAAATTCGATTATCTGTACTGTACTGTGATTAGTAAAACACAAGTATAGCACAAATAATAATTTAAAAACAAGCTAGCAAAATAGCAACTTAACTTGGCTTTAAAAGGCACACGCGGATATATTGTTACCACAACTAAAACACAAGTTACGTAGCGACTTTACACAACCGGCGACCTCAACTTATAATGGCTGGGGAGCTAAATCGTTAGCCTACAAGTTTCGTAACCGATGCTATGCGCGAGTACCTTCACTGAGTCCGGTGAATGTCCGATGTTTTGCCCTGAGAAAGATATCCTCCGTCCCAGCCATTGGATTCACAGGTTAGAGTTGTCCAACTTCCAAGCCTGTGATGTTTGCCGAGCCAGCCTCCTGTCACGGTGGCTGAATGTCCGGCTGCTGCAGAAGCTAACCCGGGTACACTATCGGTGATTGATTACAATGCCTGTTTTGTCTGCCAGTGTCTTTGCTGTGTGGGCGTTCACTTGCAGCTCGTACTTGATTTGATTGCACTTGCTTGTGCAATAGTGCCAACCAGTTTCTGTTTCTGTTTCTATTCTATAATTCCAGTGAACAATAAAAAGTTCATTGTTTGTGGTTGGAGTTATATGGAATCTCCCACATTTCAAAAACAGACCCAGGGGTGTCCATATCACAGAATAAAAGAGCAATAAAAAAAAAAGAATGAGGGGGCGGTGGAGGGAAAATCATTTGCACAATCATCGTATCGTAGTTACTTCACTAGTCACATCATTTTCTCCATCAACTTTCTGCATCATTTGCATAGCTGTCATTGTTCCGTATCTACCACACCAAAGTATCCTAAATGTTTTTGTTGTTGTAATTGATTGTTATTGTAATAATAGAGTGGTTCAAACTAGAAAAGATAAATTCCCTGTATGTTTTTACATAGACCAATAAAGTTGATTGTGATTTCTAATAATTTTGCCCGCTTGGATAACTAAACGAAGCAACCAAATTAGTACCTAATTATGATTACCTTCATTTGTAAGAGGAGAATTTATGTACTTAGTTCTCATTAGTTTGTGGTAATGGCAATCTTGTATTTGGTTCATCTGCAATTTCCTGAATAACGAACATGACGAACTAAATTGTGACCACTCAAAGTTCTCATGCAAGCACTTTGAACAGTGTTTAGGGAGTTTCAGCACCATGGATAGGTCTCGTTCTAAACCAGTAGATCCCCCTTTATAGTAAATAAATCCATCCATTTTCTATACCGCTCATTCTGTTCGGGTCACCTGGGGGCCGCAGCTGACTCTGTTTATAGCAACTGTCAGTCATGAGGCTATAAAGGAGACAGTCATTCTTCCATCCATTGTCTATATAGTGCCTGTCTCTAAATTGTCCATACTGTACATGTGAATGTGTTCCAGCTCACCTCTGACCATAATGAGCACAAGTGCAATAGAAAATGGTCGGATTGTGTGCTAAATTTACTCTATTAAATGTTTATAGGTCCTTTAAGTTACCAAATGTGGATCCGTTCCTGTGAAAGATTAAAATAGATACAGTGGCAAGTCACTGATAGTGTCATGGTTGACAGCGTGAGTGCAGTTCCCACTCACGGAGAGTGTGAATGGTTGTCTGTCTCGGTGGCTGTGTCTCAATTCAGGGGCTGCGCCCTTCACAGGCTGCATTTGCAAAGTGCTTCTTAGATCATTGTGCCACGCCAAAGCTGTCCCGGTTCGACAAAGCGCAAAGGCTCGCTCAAATGTGGCCGGCAAGGTGTTTGGATGATAATTTGGGAACCAATTGCTGTTTGATTTTTTTCTGTTTGTTTTTTTAAACCAGTGGTAAGTCTTAAAAAGTGGTGAAAATGATCATGCTTGAGTGATTAGTTTCCTTTTCCTTGTCTGTAAAGATTCAGGTAGAGTCCATAGAATGTCAACAGCTCAACTTGTGAACGTCACAACCAAACTCAGAAAACAGGTTAGCCGTGATTGGTCGACTAGTTACTACTTGAGCAACTGTGATGTCATTTTCAGTTGACAGCAAGTAGCAAAATGGCCGCCACCTGAGGTGGATAAAAATAGGTGAGTTTTTTACACCAGTGAGGTTGCACATAATATACGCTCTAAAAACAGTTGGGTCAAAAATAACCCAAATGAGTTAAAAATGGACAGGTCCTCTACTCGGGTCGATTTGACCCAATTTTGAGTCAAGTTGACCCATTAAGTGGTCCATTTTTGATCCATAATTAGGTTATTTTTGACCTAACTGTTTTTAGAGTGTATCCAACTGTTTTTAGAGCATACACTCTAAAAACAGAATATTTGTTGGGTCAAAAATAACCCAAATGAGTTAAAAATGGACAGGTCCTCTACTCGGGTCGATTTGACCCAATTTTGAGTCAAGTTGACCCATAAAGTGGTCCATTTTTGATCCATAATTAGGTTATTTTTGACCTAACTGTTTTTAGAGTGTATCCAACTGTTTTTAGAGCATACACTCTAAAAACAGAATATTTGTTGGGTCAAAAATAACCCAAATTAGTTAAAAATGGACAGGTCCTCTACTCGGGTCGATTTGACCCAATTTTGAGTCAAGTTGACCCATAAAGTGGTCCATTTTTGATCCATAATTAGGTTATTTTTGACCTAACTGTTTTTAGAGTGTATCCAACTGTTTTTAGAGCGTACACTCTAAAAACAGAATATTTGTTGGGTCAAAAATAACCCAAATTAGTTAAAAATGGACAGGTCCTCTACTCGGGTCGATTTGACCCAATTTTGAGTCAAGTTGACCCATAAAGTGGTCCATTTTTGATCCATAATTAGGTTATTTTTGACCTAACTGTTTTTAGAGTGTATCCAACTGTTTTTAGAGCGTACACTCTAAAAACAGAATATTTGTTGGGTCAAAAATAACCCAAATTAATTAAAAATGGACAGGTCCTCTACTCGGGTCGATTTGACCCAATTTTGAGTCAAGTTGACCCATAAAGTGGTCCATTTTTGATTCATAATTAGGTTATTTTTGACCTAACTGTTTTTAGAGTGTATCCAACTGTTTTTAGAGCATACACTCTAAAAACAGAATATTTGTTGGGTCAAAAATAACCCAAATTAGTTAAAAATGGACAGATCCTCTACTCGGGTCGATTTGACCCAATTTTGAGTCAAGTTGACCCATAAAGTGGTCCATTTTTGATGCATAATTAGGTTATTTTTGACCTAACTGTTTTTAGAGTGTATCCAGCTGTTTTTAGAGTGTACACTCTAAAAACTGAATATTTGTTGGGTCAAAAATAACCCAAATGAGTTAAAAATGGACAGGTCCTCTACTCGGGTCGATTTGACCCAATTTTAAGTCAAGTTGACCCATAAAGTGGTCAATTTTTTGATCCATAATTAGGCTATTTTTGACCTAACTGTTTTTAGAGCGTATCCAACTGTTTTTAGTGTACACTCTAAAAACAGAATATTTGTTGGGTCAAAAATAACAGTTGGGTCAAAAATAACCCAAATGAGTTAAAAATGGACAGGTCCTCTACTCGGGTCGATTTGACCCAATTTTGAGTCAAGTTGACCCATAAAGTGGTCAATTTTTTGATCCATAATTAGGTTATTTTTGACCTAACTGTTTTTAGAGTGTATCCAACTGTTTTTAGAGTGTACACTCTAAAAACAGAATATTTGTTGGGTCAAAAATAACAGTTGGGTAAAAAATAACCCAAATGAGTTAAAAATGGACAGGCCCTCTTCTCTAGTCGATTTGACCCAAATTTGAGTCAAGTTGACCCATAAAGTGGTCCATTTTTTATCCATAATTAGGTTATTTTTGACCTAACTGTTTTTAGAGTGCATCCAACTGTTTTTAATGTCAAACTAGTGGTCTTTTTTTTTCCATTTAAAATTATGCAAGTAATTATTTGATTACAAAAAGAGGATGATGAGCATGTGCAGTTAATCAAAAAATGTTGAAGATGTCCTCATAACATTAAATGTCGAAAGAATGAACACATAACAGGTGCTCTTCAAATTTGGTGGGCAAAAAATGTTGATAAAAAGCCTTTTTAGTAAGCAATTAATCGTGATTAACCAAATGCGATAGATTTAATCATTTGACAACACAGGAATAGAGACAAATACTTTTAGATTTGTCCTAAAACAATATTGAGGTCTATAGTGACTGTTTTTCCCAATTATTTTTGTATTTTTTTCACAAAGAATAAAATAATTATCAGCAATTAAAAAAAAAAACAACAAAAACAGTATAATATGCAAATATACTGCATAATATAATATAAATATTATATATTTTTTTGCAGATATTAAATGAGATTTTACAATAATTAGCTTGCAACGTTTTTGCCAGTTATTTACTGTAAACTCTACAGTCAATTCTTTACAATGTAAATATTGTTTTATAATAATTATTCATACTGTATATATTAGTCTCATGATAAATATGTTTCAGGCTACATTCATCAGGCTGCTTGTGTTACCAGTAATAACTACAACTGCCCAAGATGATCAAGTCAGGATCATTTTATTATTGTGAGCAAGGCAGTAAATGGCTTTTTTTTTTTTTTAATTATCACGATTTCATAATGTTGGACCTGTGCTCGTCCTCGTCGTAGCCTCCCTCTCTCTCTCTCTCACTCTCACCCCCACCCCCCCTTCCGCCTGTTTTCCTCCTCCTCTCTTTAGCGCACCAGGCTCTCCCAGCACATTTCTCACTGCGCTCTCCTCCTCGGTGCTGCAAGTCTGGCGCGTAAGAGCGCGCCGATGGATGCGTAAAGCGCAACACGCTCCAGGAGGAAAGGGAAGGAGAAAAAAAAAAACCTTTCTGATGAGACACACGGAGAAACTAGTGCTTTTGAATCCCGCGTGCTTTTTAGATGATGTTAGTTAAGATGTTCATCAGCTCGGACGACGGCGCGTTGCTGTTTGGATGCATGTTTCTGGACTTCTCAGCGTGGCATGACCGCCTCCCTTCCCCGAGTGTCGGCGTTTCAGCGTGAAGTTGAACGGAGGAGGAAGCTACCATGAGAGGCGACTACTCCTTTCTCCTCGGCTTCTTGCTGCTCAAAGTTACCGCTCTGGTGTGCGAGGCTGACGGGGAGCCGGGCTTGCTGGGGGGCTTCGTGATGATCGCCACCTCCAACGGCTCCAGGGAGGATCAGGAGAGCGTGTCCGAGGAGACCCCGCACACCGAGGACAAATGCCGGGGCTACTACGACGTGATGGGCCAGTGGGACCCTCCGTTTACTTGCAAAACGGGCAATTATTTATACTGCTGCGGCACCTGTGGCTTCCGCTTCTGCTGCTCCTACAAACACTCTCGGCTGGATCAGAGCACCTGTAAAAACTATGACACCCCGCTGTGGATGAAGACCGGCCAGACCCCGTATAAGAAAACCAACAAGATGCAAGACAGCACCAAAGACAAGACCAACTTAATTGTTTACATCATATGTGGAGTTGTGGCTATTATGGCTCTCGTGGGGATTTTCACCAAATTGGGGCTTGAAAAGGCTCACCGTCCTCAGAGAGAAAACATGTACAGGTAATTGTTGAATGCTAAATGCTTCGTATATATATATATACAGTATGTGTGTGTGTGTGTGTGTGTGTGTGTGTGTGTGTGTGTGTGTGTGTGTGTGAGAGAGTTGGATACTGTTCTCCCTCTCTCAGCTTCTGTGCTGTGGCATAACATGACGTGAGCCACGCTCCTCTCAACAGGCGGGGGCGGTTTCTTTCACCCGAGTAGAAAGAAGAGGCATCGCGCTCCATTTCTGCAAATGCTCTCATAGGGGGCTTAACTGTAGCATGTGCAATGATCAAGGAAAACAGCGTAAACTAATGTGAACGAGTAGTCGCCGTGTCAATCTCGCGTCGGGCTGCGCGGCCAATCACATAGAAAGACGCCGCGTAGTGTGAGCCTATAGTGCAGTTCAGCTGAATAATCAAATTACACACATAAACGCACGTGTTACTTCATTGTGGAAAAGATGGGGGGTTCGAGCACATATAATACACTAAACAAGTATGACTGTATGTTGCAGTATCCACATAATCCTAACAACAAATAGCGTGACCAGAAACCCAAAGTCAGGTGTCCAAAGTCATTTTCTTGATCTCCTTCTCCCAATGTTTTACAGGGCGGTGGCCAATGTGCTGCAAAGCGGGTGTCCAGGTGAGCAGTACCGGGGGGAGGAGGCCCTAGGCATGCATTCCAAGCACTATGTTTCCAGGGCGGCCAACCTGCGTAAGTTGGTTGAATGTGGACAGAGCATACTGACCAGATTATGCATCCATTTGGACAAAACCTGTGCTTCTTGAATAAGGGAAGTGTGGGTGTGTGGGATGGGGTGGAAGGTGTGTGCGTGATTGTGTGAGGCTGCGAGTTTCAAGGGTGGTGGATAGACCAGAGAGCATCTGAATGCCATCCATTTATGTGGAATCCCGTGGGTTACTATACAACCGAGCCTCGTTGTGTTTTAAGATCCGAGATCAAACAAAATGAAGGAGTAAATATGCGCGGACCTGATGATGCACTGTTAGTATGTAGTTATAAGTCATTCAGACACGTTTGGCTGACGACTTCCGCACTTCTGATTAGTTATACAATTAATGCTCATCATGCTGTGTAAGTTACATATCCTTGGCGTCACTCACCAGTGTACTGTGTACAGTGGACTAGCCATCAGGAATTTCAATGAGCGGTCAATTTTCGGGCCACGCCCCCTCCAACTGGCAGATTAGTATTACTGAATATTAATCAATCACCATGTTACTGGCCGCCATGTGCACTCCCTTCCCCACGCCGAATAGTAATGAATTAATTGACGAATAATTTAATGCGCCAAATCTTATGCAGTCTGTCCATGACATTGATAATATCATAAAGTGTGTATTTTTAATATTATTTACAATAGCTAGGAACAGCTGAGCACCAAAACCAGGTATCGGTATCACAAATTCAAGGTCTCAGTAGTCGCAAAGATGACTGATACTGGTATCCGATACTGGTATCTTGTGGCCGTTTTACGATCAGGAACTAAAGGCCTACATGTCTGCCCATTAACTCATTCATTGCCATTGACGGCTAAACATCAAAAATTCATTTGAACAATTTTTATTCGTTTAACATTTTTTCCACTTTTGTTAACAAGAGTATGAAAACCTGGAAAAAAAATACATATATATATATATATATATATATATATATATATATATATATATATATATATATATATATATATATATATATATATATATAAATATATAAAATAAAATTTGTGATTAATCATGAGTTAACTAGTGAAGTTATGTGATTATGATTAAAAATTTCGCCTGACGCCCCTAATTTTTAATAATCTTTTTTTTGGTAAAAATAAAATAAAATAATTTTTGTATTTTTTTTTTTTATAAAGAAAAGATTATTAAAAATTAGGAGCATAAGGCAATTACAATTTTTAATCGTAATTAATCGCATGACTTCACTAGTTAATTCACGATTAATCACAAATTTCTGTTGTAATACAAATTTTTTAAAGTCTAGGTTTTCATACCCTTTTTAACAATAAAAGAGAAAAAATGTTAAACTAATAGAAATAGTTTAAATGGATTTTTGACGTCTATAGTCGTCAATGACAGTGAATGAGTTAAGATGTAAGACCACATATTTTGATTGGGACTTTGTGACCACTAGATTATTATTTTTATCTATTTTCTGTCTTTCTTTCAAATTACCTGTCATTGTTTTTATTCTTTTTCTTTTTTAATTTTATGTATCAAATGTACTAGTAGTATCGGTACTTGGTATCGGTGACTACTCAAGAATTGAGTACTCGTACTGACATCGGTGTGAAAAAAAAGTGTTATGGAACATCCCTAAAAATATTAAATAGATTAGGCGGGGTGTTGTGGCTCAGTGGTAGAGTGGTCGTCTCAACCCAGAGGTTGTAGGTTCGATCCTCAACCTCTGTGACCATATTGAAGTGTCCTTGACCAAGATACTGAATTCCCAGTTGCTCCCGATGATGCGTCATCAGTAGAAAATGAGGAAACAAGTGTTAAAGCGCTTTGAGTACCTGAGGTAGCCCATTTGGATATTTACATCAAATTCCTTTCAGCGTGAGAAATAGCTGCATTACATTACTTTGTGAGAGCAATACATCACACGGCGACAAAACATAAGTTGCTGTTATTTCAAATTGTCATGAAAGGACAAAAAAATAACACTTGAAGTCTTTTTGCTCTTTGTGAGTGGGCATCTTTTTCTGTCCTCACAGTGGGAGAGATGAGATAGTGGGGTGGCCTATCACCCGAGTGGACGCTGCTGTGAAATGGCGATTACTATTTGCGGTGCGGAATCTACTAATCCTCGAGCTTGTGGGTAATCACGTGGACTGTTATTAACCTCTGAGATCGGGGGGAAAAAGAAACCTCTGTATGAGACAGCCGGCCGTTAATGGTTCAGGGCTTCTTCCGCTGGCATGGGTGACTATTCATTACGGGGGGCAGAGAGGGGACGTTGGCTAGGAGAGGAATTAGGTATGGATTTGCTGGATATAGGCATGTTGTTCTTGTTTCAAATGATTATCAGATGATGCATAGACCGAAAAGGGCATTTTAGTGTCAGCGTGAAAGCAGAGAGAAGGGAAGAGGATAATGGATGGATGGTAATTGCAATGTAAAGATAAGTGCTAAGGTTAAATGGACCACACGCTTGTGCTGCACAAAGGGGATTTGTTCCCATGTAGCACAGGTTTGTGCTGGAAAATCTATTCTTAGCGCACATATTGATTAAAGCTTATGGCATGATTACCTTATTACTGGCATCAATGGACCCGTGGCAAGTCTTTGCTGCCCTTTCGGGGAAAATCATTCCTTTAAGTCTTTTGTGCATGTCAGTCAACGAATGCAATTTTTCTGTGAATAGATCTCTGATGAGGGCTGCTGCTTTGTCATGTATGTACTCCCATCGACAGTGTCTGTGATTACGTTGAACTACTATTGCATGTTCACAATAAGAGGGCAACACACAATCGGATTGATTGGTCGAGTATGTAACACACAATGAATTTGTCTTAAATAACAATGACCGACAGAGACGGAACGGGAAGACTGGCGGTTTGCTAGTTAGCGCCCCGCTGTTCTTAGATGACAAAAGGAGATATGAGGAAGGAGGGAGGGGAAAAAGGGTTACTTGACTCATTGAGCCATTTTTCAGCAGCATAAAGTTAATATTTGGTCCAGAATGAATTTGGTAACTTCATTATTTTTCATGTACAATTAATATCTTTAAATATACATTTTTCTACTTGCTGTTGACTGAATATGACATCACCTGTATTGAGGAAGTAGTTAGCGACCAATCATGGCTCAGTTTGCTGACCTAACCCAGAAAACAGGTGAGGCATGATTTGTGGTTACCTACTTCCTCAGCACAGGTGATGTCATCTTCAGTCGACAGCAAGTGGAAAAATTAGCTTTTAAAGTTATTAACTCTTTCACTGCCAGACGTTTTCAGAAACGGGTTGTTCCCAGTGCCAGCCGATTTAAGCATTTTGACTGATCTTTCAAGGTCCACAGAAAATGTTGTGTTTGGACTATGGAAACACACATACTACCAAATGAAAGATTGGACTCTCATCTTTCATCAGAAAAAAAAAAGTTTGTTTCTACCTTATTCCGTTCTTCAGTAATCAACAATAGAAAATGGTTAGTTACACCGAAATGCTCTGTTTTGAAACAAAAAGCGGAGAAAAAGAGCTTTTTGTGAAACGATGTTATTTCATGCACTCTAGTGAATTGTACACTTCTTTTTGTCCATGAATGATGCCACAAACACCTAAACAGTACTTTACTTCTCTTATCTTATCTTAAAATACGTTTATTTCCATTCAACAGTGTAACAATTTGACAAAACAATTTCGCAAACTATTTACAAATGTGTGCAACTGTGGTACTACTTACAATTATGTGGACGTTTCAAATACAGTTTTTCTTTTTGTAACGCTCTCCTGCGTGCAAGGAGACGCCAGGACTCGCACAACAGATGAGTTTCACTTTCGCTTTGTCCGTTTCGCGTGCAGACGTTACACTTTCTTGACGGCCTTTTTTTCCGGGGAATAGCAAGTAGCAGACTGTACACACTCCTCTGATGAATATGCATTGGACTCGGGGCACTCTTCGTCGTCCGATTGAACGTCTGCCTGAGCGTTGTGCTCCGCGTTTTCCGGTGTCAGCATCGCTCGCCCGTGAACCTTTATAACGTCGTCATAGCCGCCGTGTCAGCGCTTCCAACTTCGGCGTCAACCTCGGAGTCACCATCATCATCATCGATGATGATCATCGTCGTCATCAATGTGCTCTTTATCGTTGGTCGATGTCTTTGAAAAAAACGGCTCGACCGTGAGCTGCTTGCAAGCGGCCGCCAATATGGCTTCTTCAGCCAATGTCCCCTTAACACTCTAGCCCCGTCTCACGTCTTCTACTGACGCCCACCCAATCTTGTCAAAAGAGTCATCGCTGCCCTCTAGGGGCCCAAAATAGTCATTAGGCACAACAGACTTGCTGGAAACTTTCACCACAGATGCGGAAGGGTTCCCTCTACCCGTTTCAAAAAAATATATATAAAAAAAATTGGATGACGTCTTTTAACGTCATTGGCGGCCCTCCGCAGGTGTTTACTTGACGTCTTTTAACGTCAGTGGCAGTGAAAGAGTTAATTGTACAACAAAAATAATGAAGTTATCAAATTCATTCTGGACAAAATTTTAACTTTTTATTACTGAAAATGTCTCAATGAGTCTAGTATCCCTTTAAAGGGGAGCACATTATGGACCTGGAAAAAAATATTGTATTATAATACAATATTCATTAATAAGACAATTGCCTGAGAAATTTGTAATGTTAGAGACTCTCATGCATTTACAGGGGCACTGGCAGTCTACTAAAAATGGACAAGTTTCTTGTTTTTTATATCCCCAGCTGGACTGACTGGCTGGGCTGACTTTGTCTCAATACCCAACAGCGTCAGTTTGAATCCTCAAAGGCTCAAAATCCTGCCGCGCTTCACTTTCAGCGTCAAAGAGCTGAAGAGACAAAAAAGGGAGGCTCGGGGAAAGAGCGGAAGTGGGAACGGGAACAGCATAATGTGCGGAGTAAAAAAGATCTTAGTGGCAAACACCCACACTGATGGCAGCAGCCATCTATGAAGCTCTGAAGGCTTTCCTTTTGGAATTGAAGACTAAGGAGTGTATACACAGAAAACCCCTTGGGGAATTTAAACTTAATTCGGGATACGTTTCAATTTTTTTTTTTTTTTGGGACTACAAACAGAAATCACGACTCATCTCAAAGTGAAAGGCCAGTAGAATGGAACCTCTAAAGACTCACATGCACATGTCTATGGATAATATACAGTTCCTCAGTATGGTGGTAAACCCATAATGTTTACATGTTAAAAATAATACTGCAATGTGCTTTACTCTCTAGCCATTCTCAAATAATGGCACAGTGCGATGCCATGGACCCAAGGAAACATGCTTTTTTTTTTTTTTTTGCCGTACTAGAATAAAGTGTAATTGCACATCCACTACAATAGGTGGCAGTGGCGCTCTCATTGTCAGAGTGTGCACAAGAAGTATGTTATTAAAGTTTTTCAGCGGATTTATATATATTTTTGTTGTCTTTACTGTTAATAAGGATAAAAAGTTATGCAGAGGTGTACAGTTGTGGGGGTGTGAAATATTTTCTTCATCCTTGGGGGTGGGGGGAAGGGGGGGGCAACTAACAGGAAATAATTGAGAAGCACTGCTGTACGCACACCGAAAATATATCTTCAGCAACGGATGCTTTGAGTACAGTTATAACAGCAACGCATCCCAGTCGGATTTAATTAACAGGGTAATTTTATATTAGTAAGAATGAATCGTTACTCAGATTTCTCGCACTTTAATCAATATTGACAGTGATATATCTGACATTGGGGGTCTCACATTAGAGCTTCAGGTGCACGGTTCACTTTAATAAGACAAAAGAGATCGCTGCATGCACACAGTGTGCGCTGTATTCACAATGCAATTCCCCATTTGCGGTCTTAATTATCTTCCCCCAGCAGTTATAATCTTTTCCTAAACATTCCGAGATGGGAAAGATAAAATTTTAATAGGTAATTGCTTGTGAGATTTCACAGGCATGAGGAAAGGCCTTGTCTGCAAAATACTTCATCTGCGCCACATGGGTGCTGTGTTCTACCCTTTTCTTTGAATGCACAGTGCAGACCTGTCAAAAAGAAGCTTGGTGTATCCTACAAAAAAAAAAAAAAAAAAGGAAAGGAAAAAAAATAAGTACTGTGACCTTTGTCTCCCCGCTGTCACTGGCGCCTTCACTGTTTCACATCAGATTGCAGAGTGTCAGAGCGGAAGCGAGAGCCTCAGTTACAGATCCGACTCACAGGGCAGGCTGAAAATACATAGGCGAAGAGAAACTGTGAAAGGGAGCATGACTGCAGGACCGAGCTAGCTGGGTTGTGTCTGCACTGTAATGTTGCCTGCTTCAATCTCAGTTTGATGGCCAAAGCTGGGAAATCTCAAATCTGATGTATTAAGCATTAAAAATATATATATATATTTTTTTTTACAATTAAAACAGCTGCAAAGTGTCTTAAAACATGCCTCTGATGTGCTTCTATCGAAATAACTAATAGATCAAGAATTACATCCACTTTCAGTCGAGAAACCTGGTGCTGGAGCGGTGAATATGCAAATTAGCCCCACTGTTACGTAACACCGCAGAAGTGCAGAACCGCTCACTCACACACACAAACAACACAACAAAGAGTCAGATTTCAAAGCTTTTTTCCCTAACTCCCATGCTCGCACATTAGGTGAATGTGAGACAACAAAATAATATACAGTAGTATAGTATTATTGTATACAAAGTAGTATACTATTATAGTATATCATAGAATACCATTATAGTACTGTATACACGGTAGTATACTATTAGTAGTAGTAGTAGTATTGTTTCATTAATATAACATCCTTCCATGCTTAAAGAGTGAACCGTAACCCTAAGTAAGACGTTTTGTTGAATATTTCCATAAAAAAAATGATGTTTAAACATCGCCGCATATCGAATCGATTTGAGAATTGCGCACTGTAATATCGCGATATATTGCCCAATTTTTTTTTTGACACCCCTAGTATTAGTAGTATAGTATAGTGTATTATAGTATAGTATAGTATAGCATAGCATAGTATTATTGTATACAAAGTAGTAGGGATGTTAAAAAAATCAACTCGGCAATATCTCGCGATATAACAGCACACAATTTTCGTATCGATTCGAGAATTGTGCACTGTAATATCGCGATATATTGCCCAAATTTTTTTTGGACACCCCTAGTATTAGTAGTATAGTATAGTGTATTATAGTATAGTATAGTATAGCATAGCATAGTATTATTGTATACAAAGTAGTAGGGATGTTAAAAAAATCAACTCGGCAATATATCGCGATATTACAGCACACAATTTTCGTATCGATGCAATATTCAGCAGGCGAATCGATTTTTAAACATCAATTTTTGATGTAAATATTCAACAAAATGTCTTACTTAAGGTTAGGGTTCACACTTGAAGCATGGAAGAATGTTATATTAATGGAACATTAAGCCTTCAAGTTTTATTTCAATGCTGTTCAAACGTAAAACAGATTGCAACCCGTTTGTTATATACAGTGGCTCACAGTTATAAGCCTGAAGTACATTTTCATACAAATCTTGTACATCAGTGTACATGTACAAGTTTACTTATTAGTATTTTCTAAATTTGAGTTGGAAAAAAAATTGCAATAATTGACTTATAGATTCGTATCTCGATTAATCGGTATCGAATCGTGACCTATGAATCGTGATACAGATCGAATCGTAAGGTACTAGGTAATTCACACCCCTTCAAAGTAGTGTACTATTATAGTATGTCATAGAATACCATTATAGTATACAGTATACACGGTAGTATACCAATATAGTATAATATAGTGCAGTATAGTATAGAACAGTAGTATAATACAGCATAGTATTATAGTATACAAAGTAGTATACTTTATAGTATAGTATGTTATGGTATAGTATAGTATTGTGTGGTATAGCATAGTAGAGTATAGTATATTATTATAGTATAGTATAGTGTTATATGGCATATTATTATAGTATAGCATAGCATAGTATTATTTATACAAAGTAGTATACTATTATAGTATATCATTATAGTATACACTGTAGTATACTATCATTGTATAGTATAGTGCAGTATAGTGTAGAATAATAATATAATATAGCATAGTATTATAGTATACAAAGTCGTATAATTAATAGTATATAATTAGTATAGTATAGCATGGTATAGTATAGTATATGACTAATAGACAAAGGCAAGCCACAAGGCAATGTTCAGCAGTGCCTCTTCTTTCTCTCCAGGCACTCCTTCATGCACCCTCTCCCTGCCTAATTATCTTAATGTGAGGCCCCTCAGCATCCACAAGACCCCATTAGACGCCTGTTTATGAGGATCGAGGTGCCGCATAGCCACCATCAACTTGATGACAGAAATCCACTCAGTTTAGGCACAGAGGGGACGTGGACAGGACGCTGCCAAAATAGAGAGATTGTGACTGGGAAGTTATGAGAAGAGAAGGAATTGCAGTTTTAGCAGATGAGAAATAAGTCTAGTAGATAGGTGGATTCTTTTTTTTCTTTTTCCTGAAAGGCCTTTTACGTGAAGACCGAGGTTTGCAGTCAACTAGCCCCTAAGGTGTAATTCACTTGATTTGAGTGAACGCCAGTGTAATGTATCAGGTCAACCTGAGAAGCGGGTCTAGAGTATGTGGAAAACACAAACCAATGATGTGTTGTGATAATATACACGTTGTTTGTAAAAAAAATATATTGCATTGTTAATGCAAATGACCTGAACTGACAAGCATAGTTATAGACCTATACAAGGAACCATTTAAAAACAATTGAGTTGTGTGTTGATGTTAAAAGCCACTTGTAACACTCCATGCATTTTCTAGAAGCCTAGATGGGAGAATCACCGCAACTTGAAAGTGCGCTAGAAAGATGCGTAAGAAAATGACTTAAGCACGAACAGGAAAATATGCCCCATTGTGAATAGTAGCCAACTGTCGTTTATTGTCTTGACACATTTTCAATGGGTCAATTTCAAACACAAATTTACATTTCTGGTTACACTTAGTATTTCCAATGTACTATATGCTACATGCATAATTTTCTAGGCCACTCCTCCATGTATGCCACTGGTTTCCTGTCCTGTGTGTATAGCATTATTAGTGTACATGTGTATAATATCCCGTCAAGACGTTAAACTGCTTGCTAAATTTCTGTTAAAGTTGGATACGCTTTACTTTATCACTGTTCCAGCAAGACTTCATCAAGCATCAAAAAAAGTGTACTCGATCACCCAAGCACTTAATTCATTCACGATTTCTAAGTCAATGTTAGGTTAGCTTAGCAATTAGCATTCGCCTTCTATTAATTACTACTCATCATGCCTAGGTGAGAACGATTCTTGTAAGGAGTGCAGCTTATTTATCAACAGGAGGTGATGATTACGGACTCCGCAGCATGTTTAGCCAAACAAGCTAGCCAGCTAATGCTCGTTGCTAGCTAGTTGGTGTGCCATGTGTCGGTGGCTTTTCGGACAGTCTCAGCGGTTGAGTTATTGGAAAAACGTACAAATCTGTGATTCTCAGTTTTGCTATAGCCTAACTATGTTTTAATGGAGTCAAACTATGACTGTAGAGTGGCCACGAATGTCTGCTTGAATTTTGCTCAACTTCCTGTAGCTGTCACCTTGTTCATACCGAGACAACAGCGCTTCTGCCACTTGTATCCAAGTAATGAAAGTGAATATCCTGCACCCGCTCCAAGCACCCCCATCTTTTCATTATGAATATTAATTATGTCATTTACTGTGAGAAAGTCTCATCTTCCACTGCATTGGACAGGTAATTATGTAGGGGAGCGTTTTCATGTGTCCAAGTATGTACACTAATGTGTTTAGTAGTTTTTGAGCGTACGCTCGTGCAGGCAAATGGCAGCTGCATGACCCCGTGGTGCACTTCAGTCAAATCTTGAGTGCACAGAGATAAATTGCATCCATCTCTCCTTATCGGTTTCCTCATTTACATATACTGTAGCACCAAAGGACTATCTACTGTATGCAGCGCTGCCAGGCTGTCACGGAATCGGCTGAAAGAGCTCCCATCTGTATGTTTAAACAGGTGGTTATCACCACTGGATTGTAATTAACTGCTACGCTGACTTTTTTTAATCGTCTGATATAATAAGTGAGCTACAAATATTTTGACACTTTTCTGTCACAGTAAATCATGCGCAAAGCTAATTATTAACCAAAACATAGTAGCTAAAAAAAAAAAAAACACAGCTTGGAGTTGTGGGTTTTATTTGTGATGCTTGGATGCGTTTGCTCAGTTGAATGCAGGCATCTTTATTATTGAAACTGCTACGTTCCTGTGAACAATGATACTTCTGACTGAACATGCAGTGTAGGCAAAGCTCATATTGCATTGTTAGTCCACGTGGGCTCTCTAGCATGTGGCTGTGTTGTGCCGTGTTAAATCCTGTGTAATCTGCTTCTATTACAGTCCTGTTATTCTGTGTTGCCTGTAATATAATACATTATCATTGCAACAATTTGCATGTTGTAGAATGACAATAGACTAGAACTCATTATCCTGGAGTGTGTATTAGGTGAGTTAGGGCAAAACTGTGCATTTGTACGCGTTTTTAAAAACAGCCTTGTTTTGGATGAATTGGCCAAAAGCAAAATATCACTTCTCATCTGTGCTAGGATGACTAGATTTTCAGAATTAAAAAGTGGGACACCACAATTTAGTTGAAATTTAAAGAAACAATTAATTTGTCATGTGCGACGTGAGCGATTGAGGGATGGCGGACCCAGATGCAGGAGAATAAGGCAGTGAAACAGGAATCAAGTGTAATACGTGGTACTTTGATGAGACGACCATGACTTGATGGGACGTGACTGGACGGGACTGAATTGGTCGTCATGACTGGCCAGGACGTGACTAGACTGGTCGCCATGACTGGAACGAGCATGACGTGACCTGATTTGCCTTGACTTGACTTTGTGACTTGGCTGTAGAGTGGCTATAACTTGGCTGGGGCTAAGACGGCTTGGCTGTGATTAAGACGACTTGGCTGTGACTAAGACGACTTGGCTGTGACAATGACTTGGCACACGAACTTCCATACGTAATGTAGATAATGCACCCACACCGACTGGACAAACAACAGACTAAATACACTAACACTAATGAGACACACCTGGGGAAGGGAAGACACACACAGGTGGACGTGGTTAGACATAACGAGAAAAGGGAAGACAAAAACACCAACCACAGACAAGAATACCAATAACAAACAAAAACCCAACCCCCACAGAACCCAAACATGACAAAATTCTCACAATGAGCCACTGAGAAAAAATCCAATCGCTAGTCAATCTGGTGACCGGTGATTGTATCATTATTTATTGCTTAATGCTATCTTGGTTGTCAGATCAAGAGCACTAAACAAGCAATGCACTCACCTACCTTGCCCGGTTAAACATTGTAACGCTAGAAATATGCCACCAGAAAAGCTCAGCAAGCGTTGGATCTGACCAGCGACCACAACATTAGGCTAGTACAGTGGTGGGCAACTCGGTCCTCGAGGGCCGGAGTCCTGCAGGTTTCCCTGCTTCAACGTAGCTGATTCTAATCAACAGGATCATCATCAGGTTTATGCAAAGCTTGCTGATGAGCTGATCATATATCAGTTGTGTTGGAAAAGGGAAACATGCAAAACTTGCAGGACTCCGGACCTCGAGTTTGCCCACCCCTGGCACTAGTAGGACTACTATTCTTAGACGCGGAAGCAGGAAGTAGTTCTAGTCCGGTATGATTAAAACACACCTCTAGCGATTAGATGAAGATTAGAATGAGAATTCAAACGTGAA
Organism: Vanacampus margaritifer; assembly: GCF_051991255.1. NCBI lineage: Eukaryota > Metazoa > Chordata > Actinopteri > Syngnathiformes > Syngnathidae > Vanacampus > Vanacampus margaritifer. The sequence goes on from NC_135449.1 coordinate 10,018,954, forward strand.
TGTGAAAGTAAATAAGAAAGAATTTAACAGTTAAATTCCTTTATAATTGGTTTATTGTATGAATCGCTATGACAACTGTGTAACTGACATACACATGGCCCAAACAATAGGCTTGCTGACTGGATTTACGGGACGAGACCTGCGTAAATGTGGGGCTGTCAAAATACGCCGGGACTCGGGACACAAGGCTCAAAATTCTTGACGGTGCCGTTTAAAACGGGACATCTGGTCACCCTAATCCAGTGGCGTCCAAACTCGGTCCTCGAGGGCCGGTAGTCAAGCAGGTTTTGGATGTTTCTCTTTTCCAACACAGCTGACGCTCATCAGCAAGCTCTGCATAAGCATGATAACGATCCTGTTGATTGGAACAGGTACTGGTCCTGCAAGTTTTGGAAGACTAAGACTAAGTCATGGCAGTACTATGAAAAAGAGTTCAATTGTGAGATTCAGCGGTTTGCTGAAAGAAAATAGGCTGCTCACATTTAATTGGTTGTATAATTCCACATTTTATGGCAGTACAGGCACACCAGAGCCCCAATTATTTGTATGCAAACAATTAAAAAGTCAGTTTTCCCTAATATGGCCCTATTAAATGTATGAAACTACTCGCAATGTGATGCACTCCAATTAAAATGTGAGTTTGTTTTACATTGTATCTGTGACAATTATGAGAATAATTTCACACATGCGCAAGGACACCAACAAGCAGTCATGTGCCACAGCAACATGAACACATTTATTTTCTGGGCCTGCAGCCTGGGGGCAGGCAGCAGATTTGCCTGGAAAGCTGCTTGTTGCCACCAGCGATGTAAAACTCACAGGCTGGGAAAGCTTGCGCTGGGGGCGCCTTCGCGAACCTTCTCCCTATCCGCATGCCGAGTTCATTGAACCCCAGTCTTTGGAGAGGAGGCGCCGCCAATCCCTCTTGCCCACAGGCATCAGTATGGCCTGGCTCATACGCCACCTGCCCGGAGGAGGAAGGGCCACGTTGGCGCCCCGCTCAAGCTCGCCCTGCTGCTCTCTTGCATACATAAGGACACCACACCCACCACCCCCAATCCTGCTGGGTGCTGGCCTACGGCTAGAGGACATGTGGCTGGTCGAAATGCGTCATGATGCTGGGCTTTTTGCTCTGATAGATCTTGTTCCTGTCTGCAGATTACCAGCCTGGAACAACTCACAAAAACAGCACAGTTTTGCTTTTTATTGCTCTGATTGCAGCGCTCATTCTGCTTCAGCTCTCCTTTAGCGTCCAACTGCTGTTTCTGTTTTTTTCTTGGGATTTATTGCTCACAAGCATCAAAATCTGTTTTTTCGCTCGTGTTATTGTTTCTAGATTATGTATCCCCCATTTGCACTAAGAAATAAATGAGTTATATGAATAAATGCAAGAAGCTTAGAATGCATTGAGGTTTCCAAGCTATGAACTCAACAAAAGCCCGATAGGAGAAACAAAATGCTGTTGGAGGATTTGCACCAGGATATTTAATAGCTTGCTTTGGGAGCCTTACTTTCACTGGAAGTCACATCTTGTACTTTATTTTGTCTACCTGTTACACAGCCAGAACTAACTCAGTATCATGAGAAAGGGCCAAAAAAGAAAAATGCCCCCTGAATACATATTGAGGCTGAACCACCATTTTTATAGTATGTCAGTCAAAACCTAATGAGCTTGATTGAATTGAATCTATTAATAATTTACATGTTTAAATTGTCACGCCAGGTGTGGAATTTGGACCTAAAAGCAGACAAGACACCAAAGTTGAAAAACAGAGAGTCTTTATAGACAAAAATACAAAGTAACAACAGAGAGCAGGCCTGGATTCAGATGGCCTCGTAGAAAACACTTGAGGGAGTAACCTTGACTTAGAACCGTGAGCAGCCTGGATGCAGAGAAACCTCAACTATACTCAATTGTACATGACGGAATAAAGACCTTTATGGCCAAATAAGAGTGACAAATAGAGGACCTAATAAAGGACCTAAGGGTGACAAATACAATAATAGCAACTGCAACTGACAGCATCATAATCACAATAAACAAATACAGGACCATGACAGGGATGTTTGGACTGCATTGACTGCAGTGTCTTTAAAACTTCCGCTGGCAGCTTGGACGAACATACGGACACAGTGAGATCCGACATTAATCTCAAAACGAAAAATGTTTCGCTCATTCAACAACAAGCTATGGTTTACTGCCAAACTCAAGACAACTCAAGAAGGCCAAAAGAGGACATGCTTCAACGCGGGTAGAACACTGTACAAACGGGCCCGAATCCAGCTGGCAAAGGAAATCAACAACGCAAAGAGAAGCTATGCAGAATGGCTGGATAAATAGTTTACTGCCAACGACTCTATATTCATGTGGAATAGCCTCAAATCAGTTACAAACTACAGGAAACTATCTCTGCAAGGGGATAAAAATAAGGGACTGGCTGACAACCTGCATCTGTTCAATTGGGGATTTCAAAAAGACTATTTTACACCCACATCTGCCCACCAACAACCTCAGTCACACCGTCACACCGTGTTGTCATGATGGCTCCGGTCTTCACAGATCTTTGACAGATCCTTGGAGCTGCGTGAGGTCCCATCGTGCTTCAAACACTCCACCCCCATCCCAGTCCCCAAGAAACTTTCAATATTGGGACTGAAAGACTACAGGCCTATCACTCTGACATCTGTGGTCATGAAGTCCTTTGAACGCCTCGTGCTGGACCACCTAAAGGGCATCACTGAAGCCCTGCTGGACTCCGTGCTGTTCTTCTACCAAGCAAACAGGTCAGTGGATGACACAGTCATCATAGGGCTGCATTTCATTATGGAAGACTTCAACGCAAGGATCCTGTTTGTGAACTTCAGCGCTGCGTTCAACACCATCATCCCAGGACTCCTCCCCTCTAAGCTCCTCCAGGTTAGAAGTGTCTTGCCACCTGCCAGTGGATTTACAGCTTCCTGACAGGCAGGACAGAGAAGGTGAGGGTGGGAGGGACACTATCATCAATGTGCACCATCAGCACCGGAGCGCCCCAAGGATGCGTCCTCTATCCGCGGCTCTTCTTGATCTACATCAACGTCACCTCAACGCACCCAGTTGCCAAACTCCAGTTTGCTGATGACACCACAGTGATCAACGACGGTGATGACGAGTCTGCATATCGACAGGAGTGGCTGGTGCGGCTAAGATAACTTGGAGCTGAACACACTCGAGACTGTAGAGATAGTGATTGACTTCAAGAAACACCAACCGCTGGCACTCACACTGTCCAACTGACCTGTGTCGACCGTTGTGACTTTCAAGTTTCTGGGAATTACAGTCTCTGGTGTGGGAGACCAACATCAACTCCATTTTGAAAAAGGCCCAGCAGAGGATGTACTTCCTGTGGCTGATGAGGAAGCACAGCCTATCACAGGAGCTGTTGAGATAGTTCTGTTCAGCAGTCATTGAATCAGTCCTGTGTTCCTCCATCACAGTCCGGTTTGGCACTAGCACAAAAAAGGGCCAAATCCAACTGCAACGAACAGTTAGGTCCTGCTGAAAAAATTCATTGGTACCCACTCATTGAGACTTACGCTGCAAGAACCAAGACCAGGGCAGCTAAAATCCTCTCAGACCCTCGCAACCCGGGTCACTACCTCTTCCAGCTCCTCCCCTCAGTTAGTTACTATCAAACTATGCACACTAAAACTTGCAGTCATTCCAATAACTACTCTTGTCAGCAATTCCCTAAATAGTTGACTCAAAATTCCATCCCTGAGGATTTTTTTTCTTCTTCAGCGTACTTATTCAGTTTACATTATTAGATGACGATTATTAGAAGATCCCACATTAATATGCATTTACTGCTACTACTACATCTAATAAATTCAATACAAAGACTGAATCAAAAAACTGCATAGTATAACATTGCAGTGGCGTAGAACCGCGTTGCATCATACAGTATAATGCTTTGGCCCTCCACCATAGTTTTAATAATGTCAATAATTAGAAAAAAACCCTCGGTATGATGCAAATGACCTTACCTGTTGAAGGTCTGGTCTCGGAGTGGAGACTGTGTCGTCGCTATGCTAGTCATATTATCTCAAGTCTGCATGCATACAGATGCCTACAAGCGTTATCCTGCAATGATTGCATAGAAAAATACGAGGCAATAAAAAGGGGAGTGCAGCACTAAGAGCAGAAAGAAGAATTCTAGAGAAGCATGAAAGGCGTCACAAGAGAGAAATACCCTTCGATGTCACTGTCAACCTTACCAGCACGATGCGATTGAATCACACTCCCTCAGGAATCTTGGGGAATGAATGAAGAGATAATCTGATCCTTCTCTATCACCTTTACGATTTTCTCCACTACTGTATTAATATGCTATACGGCTTGACAGAAGGCAGTTGAACAGGTGGAGAGAAAAAGCAGAGAGCTGGAGATAAATCAAACTGAACATAAAGATCCGAAAAGAAGAATGAATCTCTCTGTACACAGTAATGGCGAGCCAAAAGTCCAAATGGGTCAGGAAATGTCCTCTCAGAATTCAAAGTGCTAGAATAGAGTACTAGTACTAGAATTCAAAGTATCTGTCTGCTAATTACAATATGTCAAAATTGATGACAATCATATGCAGACAGCACGTTCATGTCAAGAGACTTCAGATCAGAATCTAAACTTGATCCAGTTTTCACATTTTAATGTTAATAGTGTTTTTTCATTTTACATTGTATGGCAGTTCAAATATTTTCTGTATGTACAGTAGGTTGACATATGTCAGTTAGCGTTTACACGTATGATTCTTAAAAGACGGTTAGTGAGATTAATAAAACAACTGTACCCTTAAATTGATCATTTCCATCATTTAAAAAAATGATCGATTCAAACAAATATTATTGCTCAACATAAATTCTGAAACAGATTTGATTAAATTCTACTAATTTACAACTCAAAAGCACATCTACATTAGAGCTTTTAAAATTCACTTATGCACGGGCAGCATAGTTGTAGAGGGTACTTACAGACAAACATTTTACCTTTTATTTTATTTTATTTATTTTTTTAACCTTTTTTACCTTCTAGTTTTGGATTTCTAAATATAGTATTTTAAAATGTGTTTTTGTCTGTTTTTTTTTTTTTTAAATTCAGCTAGTTTTAATTAGTTTTTAGAGTAGGTTCATTAGTTATTATCTTTTTTTTTTTTTAGTTTTAGCATTAGTTTTTTTTTTTTTTTTTTTAAATATATAGAGTACTTACTAAGTACAAGCAGAGCTGGGCATTTCCGTTAATCGTCAATTCCCATCGATGACGATGCCCACCTTTCGGCGCATGCTTTCGCATTTGAGGACAAATGCTTTATGCTTTATGATGACTTTCAAAAATACACGACATGAGAGGGATGTACTCACCGCAGTCCATGGACTTAACTATGCTTCAGTCCGTGCTCAGTCCATATAATTATCTGAGGCTTTGTGTCATTGTGCACTTGCCGCAAGGTGGGCGTCGTCAAAGACGGAATTGCCGATTAACGGAAGTGCCCAGCTCTGAGTACCAGATTTAAAAAAAAAAAAAAAAGGTCTCAAACAACTGTTTGACCTTCCTTCTTCTGTACAAACATACAGCAATACCAAAACAAATACATCTGAAATGAACTCCGAAATCTCATGTATGATTTTTAACTCTTTGACTGCCATGGACGTTAAAAGACGTCAAGTAAAAACCTACGGAGGGCCGCCAATGACGTTAAGAGACGTCATCCAATTTATTTTTATTTTTTTTGAAACGGGTGGAGGAAAGCCTTGGCCAGCTGTGGTGGAAGTTTCAAGCAGATCTAGTTAGCCTAATGACTATTTTTGGCCCCTAGATGGCAGCAATGACTCTCTTTTGACAAGATTGGGTAGGCGTCAGTAGAAGACGTGAGGCGGAGCTAGATGGGACAATGGCTGGGGAAGGGATGAGAACATGGCGACCGGTTGCAAGAAGCACAAGCTCGAGCAGTTTTTTTCAAAGACGAAAGGCATCGACCAACGCTAAAGAGCACATTGATGACGACGCTGATCATCATCAATGACGATGATGGTGACGCTGAAGTTGCAAGCGTTGACGCGGCGGCTATGACGACGTCATAAAGGTTCACCGGTTAGCGATGCTAACACCGGAAAACGCGGAGCACAACCGAGCACACTCAGGCGGACGTTCAATCGGACAACGAAGAGTGCCCCGAGTCCAATGCATATTCATCGGAGGAGTGGGTACAGTCTGCTACTTGCTATTCCCCGGAAAAAAAGGCCGTCAAGAAAGTGTAACGTCTGCACGCGAAAGGAGCCATCGCAAGTGAAACTAGTCTGTTGTGCAAATCCTGCTGCGTCTCCTTGCACGCATGGGAGCGTTATAAAAAGAAAAACTGTATTTGAAACATCCACATAATTGTAAATAGTACCACAGTTGCACACATTTGTAAATAGTTTGCGAAATTGTTTTGTTTTGCGAAATTCACTAGAGTGCATGAAATAACATCGTTTCACAAAGAGCTCTTTTTCTCCGCTTTTTGTTTCAAAACAGAGCATTTCGGTGAAACTAACCATTTTCTATTGTTGATTACTGAAGAACGGAATAAGGTAGAAACAAACTTTTTTTTCTGATGAAAGATGAGAGACCAATCTTTCATTTGGTAGTATGTGTGTTTCCATAGTCCAAACACAACATTTTCTGTGGATCTTGAAAGATCAGTCAAAATGCTTAAATCGGCTGGCAATGGCGACATCCCGTTTCTGAAAACGTCTGGCAGACAAAGAGTTAATTGACAAAGATGAAAATAAAATACATTTTTGATATTATAGTTTATAGTTTTCTAAACATAAGAAGTCGTTTCAAGTAGTTTTCGTTTTTTAAAGACAATTTCAGTTTTTGTCCCGTTAACGAAGATGATGTTTCAAATAAAGTTTTATCGTTAGTTAATCACCTCGCGCTTAACCTAACATGCATGGGGAGAACATGTCAATGCCACACAGGAAGGCCAAAGCCGAGATTCAAACCTTGAAAATCAGACGTGCTAATCTCCAACTCAGCATGCTGCCTTGAACAATACATGACCAGCAGTCTCCCAGTCTGCACAGCATCCTCTCCAAACATGGTCACAGCTGTTTCATATTAATCGGCCGATCTGTATGCCACCCTGCAGTGGTTTTGTCCACTTACAGCCCCGTGGTGCATGCATGCATGCATTGAAAATGTAAATGGGCAGGTGTGCTATGGTGCAAATTTATTTTCGAATATCAATATTAATATGCTTGGAAAAATTTGAGTGAATATTCACAAACCTCAGTAGAAGGAGCTGAATCTGAACATTTTGCATACATGCGAGAGTAATCATGCTCAAAGATTAATGACTCTGCCCGTCTCCTCTCATGTTATACCAGCAACAAATTGGATTTTATTTGGCTGTGCCAGCCATTTAGTCGGGCTGCGTGTTTGCATTGATTTTAATCTTCAGTGCACCCAAACAAGCCGAGATTTCTTCTCAACAATTCCAATATATTCTGCCGTCTTTGTCATCCTGTCCTCTTTTCATGTTGTGTAAATTGTTCCACCAGCTCTGCTCCGTCCCAAGATCAACAGTTAAAAGTTATAAATGATACATAATTCATTGCGCACAGCACTGCCAGCAGCGCAACAGATTTGATTTATGTATGACTGCCTCCTCTGACCCACAATATCTATCTGCTCGTGCCTAAATTCAAATGCATTCAAGCCATTTCAGACCGGATTTCCAATGTAAAAACAACAGTTATCTTCTTCTACTGAGGAAAAAGCACACAGCCGCTGTTTGATCGTTTTTTCTGATACGTAAACTATCTGGATCTTGATCTGGAAGTTAGCATGCATGCATAAAGTGTGATTTGGAATTTGGTGAAGTGGCTTCATAAACGAAACCATCCATCCATCATCTGAACCGCTGGTCCTCAATACTTTTGCAATTTCAAAATGATATTAAAAGATAGAATGATAATGTTTCGAATGTGCCATTGGGAATTAATTTGGAATTTTGGGGCACAACAATTTAAGATCACTTCCAAGGTAAATTGAATGGGAACGATGTAAATCTGTTTAATTGAATTCTGTCATTGGGAATGAATAACGACTTTTTTTGTGGGAACTTTATTTGGGAAAATGATGAACTTTTGGTAAATCAGAATTTTTGGCATGGGAATTGAATGAGCTAGAATGAACGTTTTCAATATAAAATGTCAATCTGTTCCGTTGATGTCATTGGGAATAAATAGGGACATTGTTGAGGTATTGTAATGATGAATTATTATTTTTTTTCTTTCAAATTGAAAATCATTCCCAAGGTGAAGTGGATAAGCTGAATGATTTAAATTTCAAATGGGAATGATATAAATGTGTAAAATGTTGAAAACAACCTTTGGGGGAAAACTCCACCTGGACCATTTTTGGTGAAAAATGTTGAATTATGGGAGAACTGTAAATATTTGGAATGAAAAAAATACTAGCCCACATGGCGGGATTTTGTGGATTGTTTTGTAATTGGAATGATGTGAATTGGACGAGTTATGTCAAAGTAGATGCATGTCACAGAATGACCGTATTGTATCAAGTAGTCATCATTTGCCGGGCAGATATTGTGTAAAACATATTGGCAATTTAATCCTCAAATTAGCCTTAAGGGCAACAAAGTCGAGTATTATTTAGCACGTCTGCCTCACAATTCTGAGGTTTTGGGGTTTGAATATGAGCTTGAGCATTCCTGCGTGGATTTTGCTTTTTCTCCCGTGCTTGTGTGGATTTTCTTTGAGTACTCCATCTTCCTCTCACAATCCAAAAAAAAAGCATATTAGCTTGATCGGAGACATGTTTGTTTAGATTATTCCAGACTTTTATTATGCCAATTGACTGATTTTAATGTGAAGTAACTTGTAACATTATTTCACAAGGTGAATAAGGTGATTAAAACCAACATTCAACTCTTGCTAGTTCAAAAATACGCATTGAATTCCAGCAAAAAACTCAAATTGTAGCTAAGCAATGGCAATAGAGAGAAGGAGAGTGAAAGAAGCAGGGAGTAACAAAAGAGACTAAAGGGAGTGATGTGCGCTAACTTGTGTTTTTATAAAGGATACTTATCTTCTCCAGAAGGCAGCTGTTCGTAATTATTACCTAAAAGGTGCGGACTAAAACAAATCTCATAATTAGATACTTTTTTTATGAAGTTTATTAGGAAAGACATGCGTGGGTGTAGAATTCTTATTAGAATTTGCGCACGGGCATCGAGAGCATGTATTATTTATATTGTATACACTGCTTGTGTGGCAAACTAAGTGTGCATATATTGTTCTAATCTAAATATGCAGATACTGTAAACCCCTTGTGAGAACTTGCAAATCTTGTTACCCTGGCTACAGCTTAGCATCTCACAGAAAATTGGACTCAAAGACGAGTGCATCAAACACATTTAGGCATACATAAAAAAAGTCTACACTATATAAGCATGTTACCATAAAATATGTCCCATTCATAAGCAAGCAAGTAGTACATTTTGCAAGTTTACCATTTGCACTTTTTTTCGTAAGTGTGCTTCTCTCGCTCAAGGCTCTGGGCTAGCTTTGGAGTTTTTTTTTTTTTTTGTGGCAGTGCATTCAGGCCCAGTGGCAATGAAAGGACGGATGATTGGACGGAGTGGTTTAGGGGTTACCCGTATGGGATTTCCGAGTGACCCACTTCTTACCCCCCGTTGTTGCGCAGGAGCCATCTCCTGCCTGTCTGCCTCGCTGCACTGCAGTATTCATCAAACCGAGGGGGGCATCTTTGTCCGTTCGCACTCCTTGTTGCCATGACACGAATGTTGCCGTTTCCGTCAAGCACTACACCTATGTTCAGCTTGTTAGTGCGTCAAATGTACAAACTTCCAAATTTCAAACTTTAACTACGGGTATCAAGATAATGGTAAATAATCCATCCATTAGCTATCTCTAGCTATCCTTTATTTTCTATCCTAATCAAGCACTGTTGGTGAGCTCATCTGAACTGTACCATTTAGTGAAAATATGCGTGGCGCTCTGAAGGACCGTTTGCCTTGTAAGAATTTGAATACAAACGTGTAACAGGTATTCACACAGAAAGCTGCACTAAACCAGTGAATAAAAAAAACACACCAAAAAAAACAGCTAGAGTAAAGTAGATGGTGCCATGTTTGTACTGTTGATACTTTCAGTCATGGTCTTTCCCACAAAGACATTTCCACATGGACCACAATGCAACACACACACACACTCTACCTCCTGCCAGTGCTTATGTTTTCCTGCCCACAAATGAGGCGAGGCAGCCTTCCTTATTTCCGTAACCTAGTTTTTGCCTCTCCCCTCTCCGTTTTAGCCTCATCTGTGCAAGGGAGTATGGATGTCTTTCCCAAGACGATTACTGCATCAAGGGCCATCAATACGTGCCATGTTTAGTTTACATCCCTAATAATAGAATGTCACCGAGGTGTGTTTGCGGCCCGGAATAGACAGGCGTGCGCAGTGGAGTGTGGTATTCACCAAGGGGCTAATCTGTATCTCTTAGTGAGGAGGAGTCCCTGTGGGCCTCTGCGAGCTTCCTGAAATAATGTTCCATTCCTCCAAATTGTACATCATTCATGAGCTGGGAAAAGGTATCCAATAAAGCTGACGTGTGCTTCAATGACCTTCTTTTTCAAGCTGGACAACAAGGCAGGGAGATACATACTGAGGATGACGATTAAAGTGCCACGCAGGATAAACCTGTACGCAAATAAATAGCCACATAGATAGGAGCCGGGTGCCTGCCATGTGCTGATATGAGAAAAGCATATTGCGGGAATGCATAAGAGAGGCAGAATATAGAAATCACTCCAAACATTAAGCTTATCAATGAAGCCCTTATTTTGCACCTCTTATCACCTTGATAAAAAACATTTCAAAACAGTGGATTAGCTCAGCGGGGACAAAAAAGGGCAGTTAGAAGCAACCCGAAGGACGTCTTTGTTTCCACGAGAACGAAAAGTCATACAGCGTTCAACCAAACATGAATATCTCCCAACCCGACAATGACAACAACCAAACCTGGTTACATTGTCAGCTAACCTGTGCTAATGCTACTTTCAGATCCGCTCGTTCTTTCACTCTGGAAAGTAAACTCTGATCAATGGCTCAGAAACTTGGTGTTGGGGTGGATATGATAATGAAATTATGAACCCATCAAACAATTGAGGGTAAAAGTAAATGTGCTGTTCTCATGCCATCAGAACTACAAGTCCATATAGTAGCAGGAGACCATCATAACGTACTTAGTGATTCTGACTTGGCTTGAATGTTATTGATGAAACTTCCCATGTCACAAGAGTGGACGAGTCTGGGAGGAAAGGCTTTCCCAGCCTATACTAATAATAAACAATAAACCAGAATACTGTGGAAAACTTAATTCCTTCCAGTAATGCAATTTAAAAAGTTAAACTCAGAGAGAAATATTTCACGATTTCAGTTCTGTAATTTTGAGGATTATATTTTACAGTTAACCAAGAATCAAAATTCACCATATTAAAAGAAAAATAAAGTATATTAAGTAGTAACAATTCAAATGATTTTAGCAATTACATAGGAACTGAATTTCTGACTACTATTTCGGGGGGTGGGGGAAGTGTTTATTATTTTATGTTGAATTGCGGAAATAAATGAAAGATCAGCCAAGATTGAGGGCAGCAATATATATATATTTTTTATTTTTTTTTCCTAAGCGAAATTTTATTCTGTTACTATTACATTATTATAGATTATGCAAATACTAGCCTACTACATCTACTACTATCAAACAGTTCTGTTTTATTGAGCTCTATTCTAGTTTATGAAAGTTCGTACCTCCAGACAAACTTTTCTTCGTTCCCCAAACTGTTAATTGCAGTTTAGGATTAATTTGATTGATTTAATGCTGTTTGAATGGCGTACAACAGTTGCTGCCGAAATTCACAAATTAGCACAATGCATTTCTTATCCACTTGCAGCTACTGCTGCTGCTTTTACTTGGCAGGCTGTGCGTGTATGTGTATGGTTGGGGGGACTCTGGCTCCTACCCCCGTCTTTGTCTTCGGAGGCTGGGAAAAGCCCCTCACAGCTGTGTTCTAACATACACACACCTGCCAAGCATTCAACGTGAAGACCAGGTGCAGCAGACTAAAGTTTATAGACAAAACATCGCTTCAGCAGAGCCAGAGGAGCAGATTATAAAATACTGCAGTGGGATGGCTGCAGGTAATTAAATTACTATCAGCAGTCTGCCTTCAGTCTGTCTGCTTTGTTACTATGTAGGAAGCTGGATTAAATGTGAAGCAGGGACAAACATATCAGTTTAGCTTATATCAGCAAAAAAAAAAAATACTTGGATATGGTGACAGTTTTTCCAGGAATATAAAAATGGGTTTTAATTGGATATCTACATGCCAGCTCTAAGCCAAAGGGTGTGGGTGTGGTTGTTCGTCTATCCTGTCTATTATTATTATTATTATTATTATTATTATGCATGTGCAGCAAAAAGGCAATGTCAATAAAAGAACAGGGTCAGAGCTAATGTGAGTGAATGTCATGACAAGAAATGCTGGAGCATGACCATGAGGTCCAATTAACTGTCAACAAGACAAAATGAGACGAGCACAATCAACAGCAGGTAAACACAAGATGGGACGCAGAAGGCAGTAAACGAATTGAAATTTTAACAAAAAACAAGGCAGACGCTGGTGAATGGCAAGCGTTTTGCCTTTTCTAAATGAAACAATACAAAAAGGCTTGGAACAGGGAACTCTGGTCTGGACTGCTGACTCTGTGCCATCCATTGAACGAATTTGCAACACTAGTGCCAATGGAAGAGAGATGGCAGCCACTGTACTGGCAATGGACAAAATCATAGGGATAAGTACCAAAATCGGACTAAATGAATGTAAAATTTCCATATATACACACATATTTCCAATGTTATGTGCGAGGTAAAAGGCACAGCTTCTAATAGCTGCCGTGACCAAGGAAAAAGGGTTGGATAATGCTGGGTGCATTGGCTTATTTAGAGCTGTTGAACTGTCAACCATGATAGCATTTAGCATTAGCAATAACACAATCACTGGTCACCAGATTGACGAGCTATATTACATTTCTTATAAATAGTTCCTGGTGAGGATTTATTCTATATTTGATTTTTAGTTAAATTTGAGTATCCCTGTTTTTAATTTTGAAAATCTGGTCTCCTTATTGATAGCAAGTCCACAACATGCTAAGCCACACGAGTAGCCAGCCAAAGCTAGTTGCTAGCTAGCTGGTGTGGCGTAAATAACATCGACCTTACCTCTACTTCCAACCACTCACACAGAGGTGACGCGAGTGTGTCCATGAAGCTTTTCAGTTCAGTTCAGTGTGTGTGTATCAGTGTGTTTTGATGATAAACAAAATGCTAATTTTGACCCGCAAACGGCGATGTGAAACTGCTCATTTCGAGTCTTGATATACACTATATACCAGTGGTCCAAAACAATTCGTTCATTCCGTACTTAACCCCAAAATAAAAACTACCAAAACCCCAACTTTTTTTGTTGGGAATATACATTAGCAAACAGACATGCTAACCACTACGGCTCCATGCTTGTTTCCAATCCTATCCTAACATATTTGCTCTATTTTTAAGTGCTAATAACATAAGTGCCAGTCAAGCGGACAAAAGTGAAAGCCTTGTCCGCTAGTGATAACTGGGTCACAACAACTGACGTCTTGTCAGCTTCCTATGGAGACACACATCCTTTAGCAGGGCCATCTTCCCATTGCCTTCCTTCCTACCTGTCACTCTTCGTCTGTGTCGCTTTGGCTCGAGCAGAATGTCGTCCTCAGTTGACGGAGCAGCAGCGCTCCCGCTGCTGACTCATAACGTCGGATGGGGAAGCCCGAACGGCCCATTAGGCGAAGGTACTAGTGAATGACAGCATGCTGCGGTGTTAGCATCCTGTCAATCAGAAATATTTACTCGGAGCAGCACTTGTGGGAGTGGGGATGAAGAATGGAGGAGAAGGAGGAAATATGGCTTGCTGCTCTTTTTTTTTTACATGTTTGAAAAGCTGTGCAATATTTTAGTTAAAGTTAAAGTTAATTAAGTTGTCTTTGTGCGAATGAGACAGAAGATCGTTGAGACGCACAATAGACCTGGATGATGTTATTGTGACTTTGTCTTTCATTTAGTGGCTATCCATCACCATGATAAATAGGGATCCTTTTGTCAGTTGTGCTTTAGTGGAGCAGGTATTATTTTGCTGTGTTCGTACCTCTTGGTGACTGTGAATGATAAACGCTGTCGCCTTAGAAGATAGAGTGCAGCCCAGCTTGTCTGAATATATGTAACAATAACTGCCAATCTGAAGTACGTGTCACACTGCCTATTTATCAACGTGAGCACATTCCACTACTGCTTAACGCTGAAATATGATGCCGTTGATGATGTCGTTTCAATATAAAATGACAGTTATTACACGCTATACGTTCCTAAGCCTGTTTCAATCGCTCGCCTGCCCTTCACACGTGAGTGATTTCCGATCACTCAAGCACGATAGATGCAACCGAATTTGATTCATTTTGCATTTAACATGAGTGTGAAATGAGTTGAAATGACACATTATAATTTCGCTACAAATGGTTGCCCCCATCTGTTGTGGCTTAGGAGGGGGATACAAATTAAAAAACTAAGTGCTGTGTGAAAAGGGAAACTGTGGAATATGCTAAAAAAAACGAGGTTATGTTTAAGGGATATTAGGGTCTCACAGGACAGCAAAAGTTCCTATCGCAACATTTTTCATCTCGATTAGTGATTTAGTTGATTTATTTTCTGCCTTGCACAGCTTTCAGGTTTTATAAATGTCAGGGAGTTTTCTTACCTTTCATTCTGCTGCCGGTCTTAACAACGTCCTTTGAGACTCAAGTCAATGCATTGGATTGCGGCAAGATAATAGAAACAATCAGGGACGGGTACAATAGTAATCAATAGATTTTCAAAATGAGAACGGTATGACATCTGGATCTTAGCGCAAAAGTATGCACCCGAGGCCATTGTGCTTTGAAATGCTCAGGAAGGAACAATTAGGTGTTTAAAAGCCGCTTTCTCTGTTATCACGTCCCCAAGCCATTTCCCATGACAGACTTTTCAATATTCCTTCTTTCTCATCTCAGTCCTATGTGTTTAATGGCAGACTCGGGAGGATTAGAAAAAAAAGACCTGGTATTGTTGGCTCCTTTCAAGCACGTTTCAATGTATCGCTTGCATTTCCCTAAATGGGAGCACAGTGGCACGCTAATGAGTGAAGCCAAAGCTAGTGACATATGGTGATGATAATGAGATAAGCAGTGTTTTAAAAACAAGGCCGTATATTAGGTGCAGAATCTGGCATGTTCCGTGGAACAGACAGCGTTGTCCAATGAATTTAAGAACAGCAGCCCTTGGGCCAAGCTGCATATCATGTATTATTCAGGGGCCTGGATCCTCAAATTCTCGAGGCGTTGTTTCCGGGCACAAATGAAAGCTTGTGCCAATAACATGCCTTTGATGTGAGACGATCATTCTGGAAGTACTATTTGGTTCTCAAATGATGTTACTAGAAAGTAAGAATCTTTCATCTAAAATGGGGTAAAAGCAAAATGATAATTAAACTCCAGCATCCAACGCCCCTATCCAATCATAGTCAGCAAAAGACTGTTGGATTAATCTGAGTATCGTAATTGATTAGCCTGTGCAACGTTCCTGAAAGCGCATCCTTGTGAGTTGTCAACAGGATGTTTGTCCTCACACTGTTACTAGACTCATATAGAGGAGCAACAGGCTGTGGTTGTATAATGTGTTTTTTAAGTCATTCACTACAATAAAAATAACAAGAAGAAGAGATTGCAAATGCAATTTAGTTAAAATAAACGGTTTGTACGGTACACCACAATATATCCAGCCAACCCAATTTCATGAATTCTATTGACCACTGTATACATTTTTTTGTGTATAGCGTTCTCCAATTTAAGTTCGGACTTAACAGTCCCAATGCACGATACTGAGATAATAAAATCTGAATGGTCGATGCAAAATGTGAAGTTTGTTATTTGAGAGGCCCTCGTTACCGCATACCGGGATCCTAGCATAAAACAGGCAGTTTTCAGTGGGGAAAAATAACAGAAGTTGTCAGTAAAAGTGGCAACATAAGATGGCTACCCTCTGGCTTGGCTTGGGGGCCTATAGCTAGTTCCCAAGTCAGCCGGTGGGCGTGTCCAGCTCCCTTCCACCATATTGTCTGGATCGTCCCCGTCGCGGCTCAAAGCGAAGCCTAGACAATAGTATAAACGACGCGTATTAAAACGGGAAAGCCTTCAGGCAAAAGAACGCCAGCGGTACGATGCAAAAATCGGACCGATCGCCGGGATCCCTACACATTGAAGAAGGAAGATCACGCCTGCCACCGGTTACGTACATGGACACCATAAACGACGAATGCGAACAGTGCATAAACCTTTGAACAACTAAAGGCATTTAAATCAATGGCGGTAATCAACCAGCTGTGTTGTTGATGTCCGTGAACGTCAATGTGTTGATAGTGACGGCAAAGCTACGTCGTAGCTAGCTTAGCTTATATGCCCTTATGGAAACTACAGTTGTGCTCATTAAAGTACGCTGGCATAATTTTTTCGCATGTGTGCGTGCTATTTTACAGAGGATATTTAAGATAACGGAAATGCCCTTTCTTCACTCGTGGTAAGTGTTTGTGTGAAGCCATTTATTGTAAGGGGGCACGGGGGTAAGTTCATCCATAAGGTTGGTGGGTCGGGAAAAAAAATGAGAACCTCTGGTGCTCATTTGAGAATCCCGCTTGACCATATCCTATTCTATCCAATACTATACGTCTAATGGCTCCATTCTAGCATCGATTATTTTTTATCACAGGGAATCCGAATCATTTTTTCTCCAATAGCCACTAAGCCACGCATGAAAACCCCTGCGAGTGTCTCATAGTGAGTCCTCTCTTTACTCTTCTGTGATCCTTAAACGTCCTCATGCTGCAGAGGGGAGATATGGACCGGAAGGATGAGGACCACTGGAGCAACAGACAGAAAGATGCAACGCATCTCGTGTACCCGACAGATAAACAGACGGGGCCAAATAAGAAGCACTTGACTCCCGCCTCTCGCAGACTCTCACATAACCTGCTTACCGTTTACGTGTGACTAAAGATGCTTATGCGGAGACACAGAAGGGACCACACACACTCCTCAATGTGCACCCTGCAACCCGGAGTGAATGATTTGAGGGGGGGAGGGAAATCAGGGTCGACAAGCTGTTTATTCTCAGTTCTTGCCTTCAATACAAGCAGCAGATTAGGACAACTGTACAAAAGCCTTTCGATGCACTATTTGCACAGGTTTTCATCATCTGTGCAGTCTTTTTATGTCAACATCTGTTCATCCTCAAAATATTCCGCTCGGTTAGATAGCTCGTTAAATTGCTTTTCTACCAAAACAACAGCAGGTTTTCAATGCAACTTTTTTGGACAATGCCTGACAAAGCTTGGCAGAATTTGACCTCGAAAATATGCTAACTGGTAGCATGTACAGGTAGATATGTAAAGCAGAGTTGGAGGGGGGGGGGGGGGGGGGGACGGACAAACTGACAACCCAACAAACACAGGTTGCATAACACTGACTTTCTCAGTAGAGTACAGGCCAGCCTGCCCGCCTGCCTGTTGATATGTGGGCGTGGGTGACTGCACGACAATGCGAACTACTACACGAGGAAAAAATATTGTTGCCATGACAAAAGAGAAGAGCCGAGAGATGAAGAGGCTCGAGTAATGACAGAGAAGCAGTTTTGCAGATGAAGAAAAGAAGAGGGTTTATGCATTTGCCGAGTGCAGAAAAAGAGGGAATAATAGATGAGTCGGCTGCTTGCAATTTTCCAGTGCAGAATAAAAAATAAAAAAATTAACGGAGGAATTACACTGTACTGCCAGTAGCAATGGAGCCAGGCCAAATATGAGACAGGAGCCCTCCTACATATACTGTATATGTGCTTTCTCTTTATGTCTCCACACACAACACAAAAGTTGAAGGGATGCAAGTCTATTCATTTCTTCAGTAGAATATAGTGCAACCTCCAAGGTCAAACACAATACGTTCCAAGTCACATAACAGAAATATAGTCATATATAATAATGGAATTATTATAAATCAGTAGAATTAAGAAATTTTGGTGCCCAACTGTCACTATGATGAAATTATGGGCCAATGACGAGTACAGATTTCATTACCATGACGACCGGTTTAGAACAAAGTGAGCATCCGTTCAAGACAATGTTTATGCTAATGCTAATCTGTGTAGCCCACATTACTCGATACAGCTCTCCCTATTGTTTGCCTTTGACATAACGTTCCAGACAGTGTAGTTTACTTAATAGAACTTCACCCAGCCTATCTGAAGAGGTCAGAGAACTGCAGTGTTCGGACAATCATAATGCGCATTAGTACCACTGTAAGTAAAAAAAAAAAAAATCAATTTGCCGTAGTCCACTCCAGGTAACTTCCAGTGAATATTCTTTGTCTTATCCCCCCCCACACACACACAGTTTTTCTTTTTAAATACTGCTCACGGAAACAATTTTGGGGGTTTAAAGCTGTCAACACACCTTAGTAGACTTAGTAGATCCTTTCAGCCTGCATCAAAGGATTATTTCTGCATTTCTTTGGCGTTTTGTGAGTTTTTCTAAAACAGATTAATACATACCGTAAAAGTTTACATAAAGTCTTAGTACTATACTGTGAACAGTAGTCGGAGATGATTACCAATAGGCACAGTCTATAAAAATAAAATAAAATATTTGTGTTTTTTTACGGCGACTGTTTTGTTAGCGGTATACTACCTGTTTTGTTGTATATTTGATTTCACGCAAAATTTTAGTGTCCCTGTTTTTAATTTAAAAAATCTGATCACCTTATTAATAGCAAGTCCACAACTTGCTTAGCCACACTAGTAGCCAGCCAAAGCTAGTCGCTAGCTGGCTGGTATGGTGTAAATAGCACCGACCTTGACTCGATTTCCAACTACTCGCATCTTAGCAGTTCAATTATTGGAAAAACGTAAAAATCTGTGATTCTCAGTTTTGCTATTCAGGGACTATTTATGAGGAGCAAAATGCTAATTTTGACTAGCAAACTACGTACTATGTGAAACTGCTTATTTCAAGCCTTGATATACACTATATACTAGTGCTCTAAAATCACTCGTCCATTCCGTACTTGACCCCACAGACAGAAAAAAAACAACAACCAAAACAAACCCCCCTCCCCCCGAAATTTGATTGTTGGGAATATATGTTAGCAAACAGACATGCTAACCGCAAGTTTACATGAATCCCAAGTACTGTACAGTTGTCGAAGATGATTACCAATAACCTGAGCATAACTGAGCAGAAATAAAATATTTGTGTTCTTTTACTGAGTCTCTTTTGTTAGCGGTAGCCTTCCTGGTTTGCTTCCTTTGACATTGGTCTGACCAACTTTACTGTTAAGTGTGAGTGAAGATGCACACATTCCATTCTAGCCACTAGCTAACTGAATTCTTCAGCTAGTCATGTACCTTTACGATTCAAACTGTCAGTGAAGTATAAAAATCTAATCATCAACTAATGTGATGTAAAATATTAAAACATTTAAAAAAAAACATTAAAAAACAACTTTTTAGTAAAAGTATATGGCAGCTAGCAAGTCAGCTAGCATGCAGCTAGCTAGGGGCTAAAATGCAATGTGTATCAGTCCTCTCATAAATCAGCAAATCGTACAAATGCCTGAATTTCATCATGCATCATTCACGGGCAAATTCACCAACACCACCACTTATTAATAGGTTCTCCCTTAGCCCATGCACCAGGCCTCTGCAAGCTTTTGTGGAAATAAATTGTGACGGCAGCCTCTGAGGTTCAGTTAATAAATCTTTCCTCTTCCAATCCCTCAAGCGACACTTTTACAAAGCGTAGGGGGCACACATTTTCTAGAAACTGTACAATTTTTACTTAAAAAAAAAAACCTTTGCTCTAGACGTTTTTGGATGATACAAATAAGATGGTAAGCTATTAACCATGGAGTTAACTGCTCTGTGTGTGTGACATTTAGCGCCTATAAACTACACTGAATTTGATTGGTTTTGTTTTCGGTTTGCTATGCACTGCCTTCGTTAGCCTCATTTTCAGGCACAGACACGGTTCGAGAGTAGCTAGGACCCATACAAATGATCAGTTGACAATGAACATGACAGGGAATTTTTAAAGCTAATGTTCTTTATTTCACGCACCGTAGGAGGCTGACTTTTTTTTATGCTTTTGTTAAATATATTTGGGCTTATTAAATTCTTATCGGCTACCACATAACTCAAAAACTGCCCTTAATGACGTCAGCACAAGGAAAAAGAGTGGAGATCCTTTATTTGCGCTGCTGTATAATTTTAATTTGTCTGGAACATATTAAAGGCAAAAGGTCATAGAACAAAAATATCCAACGAGGCATTATGAGATAATATGGTTCCAAATAAAATCCGAGATTATTAGGCGGCTCTCTGCGACATGCTGATTATTCATGGTAGGTAGAAGGCTATCCGGACTGTTATGAACTCGGTGACCTGCTTAATGTTGGCTTTCTCTGGACTTTATGCAAATTAGTCCACTGCCACAAGGCACACACTAACATTTCGGTTCAAAGCGAGACCAAGAGATGATGATATCAGGTTCATGATTTACTCTTGTTTCCGGGGGGATTGTTAAAATGGAAAAACAGAGCTATGTATGACTTTTGGATTTCATGTACAAAAAAAAAAATGTCTGCAGTGTTCAGTAAAGTAGGTTTTATTTAATAAGCAATTATATGGCTCTTAACTTATTCACTCCCAGCCATTTTCACTGAAGCAACCCTCTTCACTCCCGGCTATTTTACTGGATTTTGACAGATTTTGCAAGGCCCACAGAATATAGTGTTCCATTGCTATAAAAACATGGAACATGCCAAAAGAAAGATTAGAGTCTCTTCTATAAACAAGGAAAAAAAATCTATCTGTTTCCATTTTGCAGCAATTAGCATTATAATATAGCTAGGTTTCATCATTATTCACAAACCTGTTAAAAACACTGTGAAAAAGAACTTGTTGCAACATGGCCATGGGTGATCTCTTATACTCGGCTGCCACCTGCTGGCCGTTTTTTGTAACAACTACCATTGCTTTAAGCGACGTCTTCAGGTCAGAAGATGCATCAAAGCCTTCTGTATGCTCTAGCATAAAAAAAACATTTGAAAAAAAAAACGTTTTTGGGAGTGAAGGACAATGTATTAAAAACATATTTATACGTCGTAGGGGTTTGAATTAGTTAAATAAACAGCAATTAACGTAGGCATTGGACAGATTCATCTCTTATTATTACACTACGACTCGAGTAGTAGAATCATGGATGATTTCAAAATCTTGTTCGGACATTTGTTGTTGCTGCTTAAAAATGGACACGCATTCTATTTTATTTGATTTAAATTAAAAAGCAGACTCTGCAACATCTCATTAAAAAAAAAAAGACACAAAAACTATTGCTTTCTGCCAAAACACAAAGTTGTAACCAGATAATATGACACTCACTGAAGCTGTAATTTAATTCACCAATTGTCATGTGCACCTTGCCAATTTGGCTTAAAAATAAATAAATAAATAAACACCAGTCCAATTCATTAGTCTGTGACTATTCAAACGTAATCAGACCGCTTCCATATTCATGGCCGGTTTAGTATGTGTCCCATTTCTTTATAATTGAGTTTTGAAAGGCTTTGCAATTCTTTGCTGCCATTCCATTTATGTCCACGGATTGAAATCAGTTGATGGCGGAAAGCCTGAAAATAAGGCTAAGAACGGAGGTGCACTTGTGCTTTGATAGAATTTTATTTTAGTATGGTGCTCTTAAACTGGATGAGATCTTTTATGCGCTAAGAAAATGGGTTAGCCGCCGCTGTCCAGTTGCTTGACCCCATCCAGGCTGTAGTAAATGCTGTCGTATGAGAAATTCCATTAAATTCTTTTGAAGGGCTTCAAGCTCCCTTTCCCAAATCCACCCGCCACTCCCGCCCCCCACCACAAATTGGCACATGTTCTTAGGCGTAGCTTGTGTTTGATCACATTCAGAAAACGCAAAGCTTGAATTTTCATTCACATCATTACAGAAACTCACAACATATTGTGGGCGAACGTGTGCGCGATTTGTGTTGAAGACGTTTTCTCGTGGCTCAATGATGCATTGTCTTGAGCAGCACATGAAAACGGTGGAGACGATCAATATTGTTGGCTTGCATGCTGTAAATTGTCACATCTATTGATGTGCGCTTGCAAAGGAATTGAAAATATTGTTATAGGACGGTTCATTTTCATGCTTTATGACTTTCTGTCATTCTGCCGCCATTCTGCACTTAGCTTGCATGTATCTCTCTGTCTTTTTTTTTTACTTGCTTCTAAAATTATCAAGCAGAAAAGTTAGGATGCTTTTAACACAGTGTACTTCTATATCAAGGATACATTTGCCATCAGTAACAGAACTTTGCAATTATCTGTCAGCTTGAACAGAGGAACAAAGCTGAAGTGAAAATTTCCCACATTACTTGTGACATTTGGCTGTTCTTTACAAGATTTTCCATCCGTGCCTCACTACAATAACAGCTTAGTGCACTTAATATTTGTAAAGTGTGTTATCTTACCAACTTGTTTTTGGCAACATCCAGTAGAGGCTCGGCCCGAGCTTTTGGCATTGCTGTGTTGCATAACTAAAGTGTGGAGGAAGGCTGATCAATTATGAGCATGGTTTGAGTTTTGAACAATGTGGTGGAGTGCAGAAAACTGGCCAGGGTCACGATAGGAAAGATTTCGTTGTTAAGATGCAACATTTTAGAACATCAGCCCCATTAAAGACACAGTATTGACAAAAGATTTGACACTGTCATATTTTTCAGAGTTTAACAACTTGACATTAGAAATAAAAAGTATGTTTACCTTTCAGCTATTCATGGTAACTGGTACCTTAAATAATAGAAATACACGGTGCTATAGTGGGCGATACGCTGCCTCACAGTTCTAAGGTTCAGGATTTAAATCACTGTTCTTCCTGTGTGGAGTACGCTTGTGTGTGTATGCTTGTATATTAAAACATGCAAGCTAGGTAGAGATTGAAGACACAAATGTCAAGAGGTGTGAATTTGAGTGTTTAATATACACTTTGCTGTATATATAATTTGTGCTGCCCATCACCCACATAGAAATTAGACTCATGCGAGCGCAGCTATCCGCTAAAACAACTTTTTTTTTTTTCAATTTAGATCATTTTCATGTATTTTTGGTAAATGCCAAAGCAATCACATTTTTACTCAACTAGCAACAAGCTAGATGCTACTTGCCAATTAAGCTAATGTTTATTCTTTTCTATTTAAATCCTCTCCTTCGCAGATTTCTCCTATTGCGGATAATATATGGAACTTAACCGCGTGATAAATGAGGGACCACTGTATATAATGTCAATTTTGTGTTGCCCACCACCCACTAGGAACCTAATCACACTCACGCGAGCGCACACATGCTAACTACTCAAAAGTGCCGCCCCAGTTTAGGTTATGTTTATGTATTTTTGGTAAATGACAAAGCAATCATATTTCATGTGTACTTAACTAGTGAAGAGGAATCAATTTATTTGTCCTCTTTGCGTGCTCCAAAAATTTGAAGACAGATTTAATGTAAGAAAAAACACCTTTGCAAAAATGATTTAATAAAAAAACAGAGATCTCTGGACATCGTGACAGACTCCAAACATCACGTAACAGGTGGAATTTCAGAGTCCCGAATGTGTGTCTTCCGCGTGGAAAATGGCTTCTTATAGTTAAACAGACCGCCGCTCTTTCATTTGTAGACAAAACATACTCTCTGGGTAGTTTTCCGTGAGCGATGGCGCAGAGTCAGGGGTGTGTGTTCGAAGCAGATTCTGTTCTCAAGGACCAAATGTGTGTTTTCGCACAGAACACTGAGAAGGAATTTTTTTAGACCAAACAATATGTTCCAGCTTAGTTCAAGGTCAAATTATAATGAGTTCAACACTATCTCACATCTATAAAACATTTTGACATGGTTAATATAAAGAATTAAAATGTTAATAATGTATAACAATGGTTAATATATGAAATAAAGAATTTAAATGTTAATAATATCTAACACTAGCAACAAGCTAGATGCTACTTGCCAACTAAGCTGATGTTGATTATTTTCTATTTAAATCCTCTACTTCATGGATTCTGCCTATTGCGGATCATTTTTGGAACTTAACCGCGTGATAAATGAGGGACCACTGTATACTGTATATTTTGTGTTGCCCGCCACCCACTAGAAACCAAATCACGCGAGCGCAGACATGCTAACCATTCAAACGTGTCGCCCCAGTTCATGTCATGTTCATGTATTTTGGTAACTTTTACGTGAATTCAACTAGCAAACAAGCTAGATGCTACTTGCCAACTAAGCTGATGTTGATTATTTTCTATTTAAATCCTCTACTTCATGGATTCTGCCTATTGCGGATAATTTGGGGAATTTAACCGCGTGATAAATGAGGGACCACTGTATACTGTATATTTTGTGGTTGCCCGGCACCCACTAGAAACCAAATCGCGCGAGCGTAGACATGCTAACCATTCAAACGTGTCGCCCCAGTTCATGTCATGTTCATGTATTTTGGTAAATTTTACGTGAACTCAACCAGCAAACAAGCTAGATGCTAAACAAGCTAATGTTTGTGTCCTTGTCCACAGAGGGTGCTCAGATCAACAACAACGTGGGGCCTGTGTCAAACATGGTCCAACAGCACCCGTATCCTGCCCTCGGCCAGTTGTCTCATGTGTATGAACATCAGCAGCAGCAACAGCAGCAGCAGCAACAGCAACAACAACAACAGCAGCAGCAGCAACAGCAGCAACAGCAGCATCACCAACAGCTACAGCAACAACAGCATCACCAACAGCTACAGCAACAGCAACTGCACTTGCAGCAGCAAAACAAGGAGTTCAACAAATATGCCTCACTGAAGGCTGTGGGTGAGTGTCGATCATTGTAACACCTTTTACATTAAAAAAAACAAGAAAAAAACAGTTTGGTTTGTCACAGTTTTATCAGGCAACATTGCTGCAGTGTTACAGCACTGCAAGCTGTTGTTTGCTAGGAGAGGCATCACTGTCACACTGCTGGCAATTACGGACCACAGATGTTCTCTTTTAAATACAAATTGCTCGTGGTGTCTTGTTTTTTTTCCCCCACTCAAGATTCCGATACACTTCCTGACCCCGAGCCCGACGGTCAGGGGTGGGCGTGCGGAAACAACGTGAACAAGATGTAGCAGATTTGCGCACAGATTTGACAGATGTTATTGATTGTGGCACCAGAGCTGACACGCTGTAAAACAGAAAGAGGCTGTTTATCGCCACCAAATTCACGGAGCCCGCATACCAATTTTGAGCTGATTTGAATTCCGTTTGCCCGGCACATGTGTTATTGGCAGAGGCTGCCTTGTGTCACAACCAGATTTGTGGTTGTTTGACAGCTTGTTTATGCTACATGGGAACACTGGCCCCACTTTATTCAGCTCATACAGAGAATATCTATTGCATTTGATAAACAAGGTCTCCCTCGGCAATACTATACTTGGAACTTGTTGGGTATATTTCCAATTTCAATGTAAATGGCAATAAATAGCACAATGGCTCCAACTCTGTGAAAATTGTTTAGCTAGCGATTTAGCGATCAAGTAAGCAAATGTTCCAACACAATTTGTTCTTTTACATCACATACACTAAGAATTGAACTATTAACAGTAACTTTGTAAGAACACTTCTCTTTTAACTCATTCACTCCCAGCCATTTTCACTGAAGCAATCCCCTTCACTCCCGGCTGTTTTACTGGATTTTTACTGATTTTGCAAAACCCACAGAATATTGTGTTCTATTGCTATAAAAACATGGAACCTACCAAAAGAAAGATTAGAGTCTCTTCTTCTCTCTTCTTCTCTTCTTTCATCATATTTCTATCTGTTTCCGTTTTGCCGTAATTAGCATTAGAATATAGCTAAGTTTCATCATTATTCACAAATCTATTTAGAACTGTGAGTAAATGAGCTTTGTTTCAACGTGGCCCTGGTTGATCTCTTTTGCTCTGCTGTCACCTGCTGGCCATTTGTGTAATAACTACCATTTCTTCAACCGTTCTTTGCAGTTGAGAGGCTGCACCAAAGCCTTCTATATGCTCTAGCATAAAAAAAACATCAACAAAAAAAAAACATCAAAAAATACGTCTTTGGGACACTTAAAACATTTAAAATAGAAAGTATTTATAAGTTTTTGGGAGCAAACGGGTTAACATGTACTGTCAAAGTAGGGTGACCATCGGGACAATCCCAGTTTTGAGCCTTGTGTCCCGAGTCCTGGCGTACAGTATTTCGCCAGCCCCATTTTTTTGTCAAACTTTTTTTTGTCCAGACAGCAAGCCAATTGTTTGGCCCCTGTGTATGTCAATCACACAGTTGTCATAGCGATTCATACAATAAACCCCCCAAAAAAGGAATTTAACAGTTTTTTTTTTTTTTTAACTTTCACATTCACGCTTGTATCATACCAAACTATAACTACCGGTACTTCCTGCTTTTGTGTGTAAGAATCATGGGAAATGTAGTCAGACTGAATACGAGATGAGCGTTTCTGGAGGCGCATTTGTTTTCATTTAAACACATGAAGAACACAGTTTTGTGTTTGATTTTCAGTTTTATGAACAAGGGTTTGCAAATAAAAATAGTATATGCTGGTACAGCGATGAGTCTTGTTTCCAGGTTGTTTAGCGCTTTTGAACTGTCAACCAAGATTGCATTTAGCATTAGCTATAACACAACCATCGGTCACCAGATTGACTAGCAATTACAGTAATTATTAAAAATTGTAATGTCCTGGTTTTGTTAGATATTATTAACATTTAAATTCTTTATTTTCATATATTAACCATTGTTATACATTATTAACATCTTAATTCTTTATATTAACCATGTTGAAATGTTTTGTGGACGTGGATAGCAGGTAGTGTTGATCTCGGTATAATTTGACCTTAAGCTGGGACATATTATTTAGTCTAAAAAAATTCCTTCTCAAGCTGGGACATATTATTTAGTCTAAAAAAATTCCTTCTCAGCGTTTTGTGCGAAAACACATTTGGTCCTTGAGAGCAGAATCTGTTTTGAACACGCACCCCTGATTCTGTTTTCGCCATCGCTCATGGAAAAGTACCCAGAGAGTATGTTTTGTCTACAAATGAAAGAGAGGCGGTCGGTTTTAACTATAAGAAGCCATTTTACACGCGGAAGAGACACATTCGGCACTCTGAAATTCCACCTGTTATGTGATGTTTGGAGCATGTCATGATGTCCGGAGATCTCTGTTAGATTAAATTCATTTTTGCAAAGGTGTTTTTTCTTACATTAAATCTGTCTTCAAGTTTTGGAACACGCAAAGAGGACAAATATTTTATTCCTCTTTCAGTTTCTAATTTTGAAAATCTGGTCTTACCTCCACTAGCTTCTATAAAAGACATATGTTCCAAAATGTAAAATAATAGCGCAGTGCATTGATGGCATTACTAGACAATTTTGGGCATACCTGCGTATTAAATGTCTACATGTAATTGGGACAGAGCTCAGCTGAAATGGATTCATGGAGACATCAAAGTTTGACTACAACCTTATGTAAATCCGATACAAAACTCATTTACAGTCTTCATATGCTGTCATACAGATCTTGATCCTGTTTTACATTCAAATCTTCTCTTCACCTTTTGTCTCTCCTCCTCCCGACTTTCTTCACCTTCCTACGTCTGCTCCCTTTCACCTTTCCACCCCACTCTCATCCTCTCACCTGGTTTGACCACTTTCCATCCTATTCTTATTCTAATCACTTAAACTCTAAAGTAAGGCACTGGTTTTTAGTAGCCTTAAGAGGCCTTAGCCTTTATTTTTATTACACATTATGATGTTGTAGACTGTATTATGTGACATTGCTGGAAATGATTGGATTTAGTACGATTCACTCGATTGGAGTTCATTAAACAATATGGCTTTACTTTTGTTACCTGCTAGGATGATATAAATTACAACAAATATCTTGCTGACAGTAAGAGCTTATTATAAAAAAAAAGAGGAAAGGTCTTGCAGTAGTTGTGTAGTAAATGCGCACTTTGATGGAGAAATGTGAAGGCTGCTCTGACTCAGCTCTATTCGAAACCGCATCCGCCTGGCAACTTTACTCTACCCACACTAAGGCGCGCAACCTGAGATCTGAAAATAAATACACACTACACAATATAATGAAGATGTTATCAAGAGTAATACATCTAATGCTGCTTTAATTCATTATGCAATAACATATGTGGTTACTTTCATTAACACTTATGCGCAATGTCGCTTTTGTTTATCATCTTGTGTTGATCCCCCCCTGTATTCTGGGTTGTCTGCCGATGATCAAACATAGCAGTAGCAGGAGGAAATAAATAAATACTGTAGCACTGATTTATTTGGGAACAACAACAGATTACTGTCAGGCACAGCCAACAACAAACAGACAAAAAAGCTTTCTGTTGTCCCATGTTTAGCGACAAGCTAGTTTGCTACATTCAACACCCCCGCCCATCCATATTTCAGAGGGTTGAACTTGACATGGACATAGACTGTCATGGTCAATCAACTTTATTTAAGGAGCACTTTAAAAACAACAATTGCTGGACAAATGTATCATACTTGTGATTAGCTTTTAGCATTAGAATTCAGAGTGCGTCTCCCCCTTGATTTGCTTTGACACTCGTCAAATGTTTGAAACCGCGTCACTGATACGACTTTTTATTGCAGGCAATCAACTGATACAGTGTGAGTTTTAATTTTAAACAACAACAAAATTCCAGCTCTAACAGTTCTCCATAAATTGCAACATTCATGCATGACTTCACTGAACAGTTAACAAACACAACGTTCTCCGTTTTCCCAATCTTCTGAGTTGAGTATTGTGAGACGAGAAGTCTTGCAGAGTCTTAAGACGTGTTTGAAATTACGAAATGATTTTAAAGTATGATGTCTGCACATTTATATTCAAGTTGTCCTTTTCTGTACAAGGACGTTCTGGCTCGGAATCTTTCAATCTACTTTCATCACTGCTTTACTTGTTCTCACAGATATCCAGAGACATTTCCAAGGTTATGTGTGCAGTACAGTACAGCATATTACAATTGTATACATTTATGATTTTGGGGGAACATATATTACTATTATATGATAGAAAAAAGAAAATATGCAGTGGGAGTGTTCTTAGATTTAAAAAAAATCTTCTGACATCGTTGATCACAACTTATTAGTAATGAGACTACAGAAATATGGGATACGAGGGGTAGCACTTGCATGGCTTACTAGTTATTTGAGTAAAAGAAAACAAAATGTACAAATAGGCTTGGGAAAATCACAACTTTTAGGTGTTAAGTGTGAGGTTCCTCAGGGATCAGTGTTGGGGCCATTGTTGTTCATTTTATATATTAATAATATTTGTGAAGTCTCTGGTTCATTAAAATTTACATTATTTGCTCATGACACTAATTTGCTTAGTTGTTGGGACAATTTTGAAAACCTTTTGGATGAAGTTGGTGATAAGCTAAAAAATATATATATATATATAAAAAAAAAAAAAAAACAAGCTTGACTACGACTATCTCAGCGGGTATCCGAGGCAGAAATGGTGAGGACTCGTTGCAGCCCTAGTATTAATAATCGTTTTTGCACGATTATGCCCATTTTGTAATCGTGGAGGGTAATAATCAAAATCGTAATTGAATTTCGATTAATTGCACAGCCCTACCACACACCATTCCTTCTTCTCCTCTATATCGCCATTATCATCTGCATCACACCTTCTCCCCTCGATTCTACTCTTACCCAATCTTTTTTTCCCTGCTTCTGTATCTCTCTCATTTTCCGCTACGCCCACCATCTCCAATCCACTGCTGATCCCCCTTCAATCCATCATGATCCGTATCACTGCTTGAAGAATCATCGGGCTGCTAATCTCCAGCCTTGCTTCCTTATAGCGGTTCATATCGGGTTCTACTACTGCAGTGGTAGCACGATGCCTGTCGAAAATCACCTGAGTTACATTTGCTTGACAGATTTCGACAAGTGGAGTTAGAAGAGGTTGACTGGGAAGCTCGTTTGACTGCGCTCGTTGAGCGGGCAGGGAGAAAGGGGGCAGAAGATGTCATTGGCTGAGCTAATCGTGAGCAAAATGAATGACTGTTCTTTACCTCTGGCATTGTCAATGCTTGTTCTCTCCTGAAGAAATACATCAATGTCTAAAATCAACACTTCGCCCACAACACTCCAAAGCAGCCTCTTTTTCTTTAATTGCCTCTGCCACTTTGCCAATTGTACAGCTGATAAGCAGCACTCTTGTCAATCAATAGCCATCTCACATCATCCCCCTGTGCATCTATATAAGGCCGCTTCATCGAATGTTTAACAGCATCAGGCGAGGTAAAAACACACGCGCGTAGACATGCACACACAAATGAACTAATAAAGGAGCCTGAGTTGTGTGTCTGTACTTGTTAGAGTAAGTTGTTGGCTGAAAGTACAAATCGCCAATTATGTATTGTCAAATCCTGTGTGTCTGACAGAACAGCTGCTTTAAAGCTCATCAAACTCCTCCTCGTAATGCAAGATCTGATATATACAGTATATATATATATATATATTTTTTTTTTTTTACATAATCCATAGAGCAAAGCGACTGTAATTAAAAGTAAAGGCGTTTGTTTACTCCAGATGCACTACAACTCTCCTTGGCTTTTTACTAATGAAAATAGGATTAACAAATTGTCACAAATAGCAGATATAATGTTTCCCGTGGGGCTAATTACTAGACTACAAGAAAACCATAGCTGTTCCACGGCCCAAGTCAGATATTTAAATGGCAAGAGCTTAGAGGGTTCATGATAGGATGACAATTAACAAACATTACTTAATGAGGAAAGCAATTCAGATAGACGGGAACACAACAAAATATTACCCAATGTCCTCAGTTTATGGTCCCGTCATCTGCCGGTTTGAGGTTATATATGAATACGCCGACACAGACTCTTGCTCAGTTACTACCCTACTGTTTTTTTTCCATTTCGCCTTCTCATGAGAGACGCATTGCAAACTGACGACCCCTTGTGATTATGAACAATCTGTAAAATTGATAATGTCCATCATTAAAGAACAGGTAAATGATTTACAGAAATTCTAGGACCTTGTTGTTGTGATCGCCATCTCTGGAAAAAAAAACTGGTGTGCCCAAGGAGTTCACTGGTTTGATTGGTTAATTTATTAAAATATTTATTCTGAACGTGTGAACAGTGAATCAAAACGACAATGTAAAAAAAGAAAAGAAAATATAATAAAATGGAAATCAGGTAAATTACACGTGCAAAAAGGAGTAGGAAGAAGTAGAAATGTATTTACCTCTAACCCAGTACTTCTCAAATATTTTTTACTACGCCTCCCGAAAGAAGAACATTTTTTTGCGCCCCCCAACTCTCCGCCACGACTATAAATAGTATCATTTGTCGATAAAATGGTTGTAAGTGCACCTCTGCAGAGCGCCACTGACACCTACTGTAGCGGATGTGCAATTACACTTTATTATAGTAAAAACATGTTCTCTGGGGTCAGAAACCGGCATCGCATTGCTCTAACCCAACTGTATTTCCTTATGATTAATCTATAGCTATATATATATATATATATATATATATATATATATATATATATATATATATATATATATATATATATATATATATATATATATATATACATATTTCCCCAAAGCTGACTAAGTAGTGCTCCCTAGAAAATTAGTTATGAGAAACAGTCAGTTTGTCTTTTGTCAGAGGATGCATGAAAAAGTCTCAAGACCCTACAACGGAAGTTGAACAGGAAATTCTAGAGCTCACCTAAAAGGACCGTTCAGAAGAAGGTATCCTTTACAGATGGATGACGTTACATTGCCAAGCTTACATTTGGCGGCGCACGGCATCTGAGTTGCGTGATCTTTTCGGGAAAAAGCCATAAAAAAAAAAAAGGTGTGCGAATTCCTGTTCATCTCTGCTTGCATCTTGAATTTTTCATGTTATCGACACTGATGGCTACCAGTGGGATTATTTTTACCCTCCTTATGCATATTGCTTGAGTCTCAGCACGATGCTGGCCTTTTCATGGACAGAGCATGCAGAGCCCACTGTGCGTAACAGCAACATTTTCTGTTTCCTGTCACGTACACCCCTGGATGTGTGTACCGTTGCGCTGACTGCCGCCCAATTGATTCACCTGTCGCCTGAGCAAGTTCGATCCCCCCGCGGGCAGCCATTCGAGCAGTGTCCCAGCGGGTGAGATGATACCCCCCCCCACCCCCCCTCATTTCCTGATTCTCACCCGCCAACCTCTCTATCGCTTGACAGGGCCGTTCGCTTGTCTCTCCTCTTCTCTCACTGTGATAAAGTAGATTTATAGCTGCAATAGTAAGGAAAACTCGCTGAGTGTGTTAACTTTATCTCCAAGGGTACAGAGGCAACAAGGGCATAAGAGTAATGACTGGACTGTGAACATGGATTCGATAGAAACCATTTCATACTGATAAGACACACTGGCTCAGCGGCGGTGACTGACAGAGGCGTTGATGTGGGGCATTAAACCAAGAGCTGTAAACGGAACTTCATAATACCAAGACAGACATAATCCGCATTTGGATCAGCACCAAACGTTATGCCTTCAACCTACCCACCACCTGCATTTGCCTGATTGTTCTCATTAAGTCTCATGCATTATTCACTGACAAAAATTAAGAGTGAAAATGCCCTCGCTTGTATTGTTCACAAAAGTGAACTTCTGCAGTTGCAGTTTTATCTGGAGATAAACTAAAATGTAATGGCTACCTGGTTGCCAGTTGCCACACCACTCACTTTACAACCGAGTTCTGTTCCTACGGTAGTAACCTTACCCAAATGTGTAATCAAGTCAGAATGCACTTTAGTTTATCACAAGTGCAGTATACTGTACACCCATCCATCCAGTTTCTACCGCTGGGGTCGGGTCACGGGGGCAGCAGCTTTAGTAGGGAAGCCCAGACTTCTAATTCTTGAAACTCTCCCGGGGGTTCCCAAGCTGTTCCCAGGCCAGCTGGGAGACAGTCTCTCCTGGGTCAATCCGCGGAACACCTCACCAGAGACACGTCCAGGAAGCATCCTACACAGATGCTCGAGCCACCTCCTGGATGATCGAGCTTCTAACCTTATCTCTAAGGGAGAGCCTGGACACCTTGCGGAGGAAACTCATGTTGGTCACTTGTATCCAGGATCATGTTCTTTCAGTCACGACCCACAGCTCATGACCATAGGTGAGGGTAGGAATGTAGATCGACTGGTAAATTGACTTTTTCGCCTTTGGGCTCAGCGCCTTTACCATGACAAAACGATACAATCCACATCAGAGCAGACTCTGCACTCTCTATTCTTCCCTCATTTGGGAACAAGACTTGAAGATACTGATCAAATTCATACAATAAATCATATTACATTATTTTGGAATGCTACCAAAAATAACCATTTCGACTTTTGATATTTTATGATAGCGTTGCAAAGTGTCTCTAATTTGTCCTATTGTTTTGTCTCTATATTCTGACAGCTGCCAAATACAACGGTGATCTGTACAACAAGCGCAGGCTGATGGTGGAGCTACCGACAAAAGGTGGTCTTCCGCTCCAACCCATGGGCAACTCCCGACCCTCCATGGCCAACATGTCATCGATGACCACCAACCCGATTGCTTCGAACCCCATGGCTTCCCACTCCATGAACCAGATGACCTCCATGACTCCTATGACGTCAATGACACCCATGACTGCTATGACGCCCATGACCTCCCTTGCTCCAATGACTTCTATGACTCCAATGACCTCATTGGGGCCACTGACCCCAGAGCCAGTGGCAACCTATATTACAGAGACGCCCAGAATCACCTCCATGTCGACTCTCCCAACAGACCGACGTATCACTGGAGTAACGTCGTTAAAACCAAACGGCCAAAAACCTAAAAGCAACCACGGCCACGCCACACACGGCTCCCACAGTGCCCTCACTCACCTTCACAGCCACAGTAGCAAGCCGCCAGGACTGGGGACTACCTCCTTGGCACACATGGGGGGTACTATGCCAGGGGGCACATCCCTAGGAATATCCAGGGTCGCCGAGACCCCCATTGGCTCCACCTTTGCAACAATGGGTCGACCATTGGCGTACAGTTCTAATACCATCTCGTCTGGGCATACAGTGGGTATGGGGTTAAGGGGCTGGGATGGGACAGAGACAGTAGGCCGGAGGAAGACCTACGGGCACAAGAGGCCTCAGTGTACGGTGCTGGAAACCGACCAGCTCCATGGCACCAGAGGCCAGAGCCACAGCCAACACTTCCTCCCCACACAGCCCTACTTTGTGACCAACAGCAAGACAGAGGTGACTGTGTGAGCCAGGATATGAGGACCAAGTGTAAAGAATGCATGTGAAATGGTGACACAAGTAAATTCCAAGTGGAGATACCAACACCAGAGTTGGCCAAAAGGTGCAGGTCTGTTTGTTTGTGCGAAGAAGCTAAAGCTTGTTGGTACTTGGTAAAGGATTTCTACACATTTGTGATGCGATAGTGACGTAACGTCTGGTCGGTCAATCTTTACCCATAGAGAGTCCATCACTAAGATCACTGAACGGACTGCTGATTTCTGTCGGACCTTGGTGGTTAAGTTGGTGACATCAGCAACCATAACAATAACAAGCGTAACTTTCAAGTTGTCAAAGTCGTATCTTACAAAAGCATTCCAAAGTAAATGGAAACCTGCTGACAAAGAAATGAATGGGAAGCAAGCCCAAGAAGCAATATAAGGGATCCGATGACAGCACCCGGGCATTGCCAAGTCACAGGAAGTGTCACAGAGTCTGCTTAACAAGCACGGTTGAACTAAACAACATTCCAGTATGTCTCACCACCGGAATCCCTTGATGGGTTCACAACCGACATATGACAAGGGCTCTGGGCTTTGGATTGCAGGCATAGCAGGTTTTGTATTGAGACCATTCCGAAGTCTCTTCATAAGCTTCACAGCTGAAGGTCACCCTTCTCAAAGAAAGCTCCGGCACAGATAATGTTGGGCTGAGGAGTAGGATTGCTGCTGTTCAGCCCTCATCTGCATGCTGACAGCTGGCCCAGAGGTGGGGCCGAGAGGCGGTATCCGGATGCTGCTGCATCATCTTTCTTCCATAATCACACTCAAGTGCATATATTCACATACACATGCGAGCATAAGATTGGGGCCAACCCAGAGCAAACTGTAGAAATGTCAGTCAGCTGGATTTTAGAACTCATTTACTGCTTTGTTTCGTTTGTTTGCTTATGTGATCTGTGCATATTTGTTTAATTGAATTAAATTAAAGTGGAACGAAATATGAAATTTTATTTTAAAGCTACCTGATATATATTAGAGTTAAATCACTCTCTTTTGACTCAATTCCAATCAGAAATACAGATTAAAAGTGGTCAGAATGGGGCCTTCACTAAACTGGGACTGGACGGAACTTTGGGGTGTTAATAAAAAATATAGTAAGTAAGGTTTTCTTGCTATTTGTCTTCCTTCAGTCAGACCAATCAAAAAATGTAGATATTTCGAGTGGAAATTTGTGTCACATAAACCGAGACCATGAACATTGGAGCTTGTGGCCCCGTTCTCTCATCAAAGGTGCTTTCAAAAATAGGCTCTGAGCGCGTTGCTTTACTCAGACCGTTGCTCAAATTTGCCTTTCAGTTATTCAGAGTGCCCCAAACACACGGAGACCAGAAATTGGAAAGGAACGCGCTCTGTCTCAGACATTCCACGAGGACGACGAAGCGTCCACTTAATAACTGTGAAGAAGGCAAAGAACAAGCAACTTCCACCGCAAGAAAGTCAAGTAAATCCTTGTGGAAATGGTTTCCACAAAGATTTGCAAGGCACATCAAAATTCAGGTTAAGGTTATTCGCCTAAAGCGAATGTTTCGTTGTCCTCGTGTGCTGAAGGAGGCAGAAAGACTGCGAAAAGTGAGGGAACACTACAGTATCAAGAGACACTTGACAATTGCTTTAAAAATATTGAATCAAATATCCATAACTGTACTTTAGTTGGACCAAGAGTAAACTCAATTAGTGTTTACGTTTTTATTTGATTTTTTAAAGTACTGACAGATGGCAACGAGGATTGATAAGACCACTTGTGCTCCACATAAAACATCACACCCTGCTGGGGGGGAAAACTCCTATCTGGGTTATTTGACTCAAACACAAAAATAAATTCCATGTCTGTGGAAAAAAAATAGGTCAGATCATTTGAGCGCCTCTCTCAGCCCATTTGCTTTTTTTTTTTTTGCTTTTTTTGTAATGATGCAATCCCTATTAGGTTTCATCATCCACCGTTATCATCTTGACCTCGTAATCAAAACGCTTCAACCTATAAGACCCCTTTCCGCTTGAATTTGAAGGGAGGACAGTGAAACTCCATTAGTAGGATTAAGGATGTGCTAGTAGTGGACATGCAGTTATGTGCTTGGTTTACTATCGCACGTGTTTAGTTTTTTTTTTCATTTATCCCCTTGAATGGAAAGCCTTTGCGGATTTGAGCTGCTTGTATGGGCCACTTATGTAGAAGAGGTTATTAAGAAAGGTGTTTTTAAATGATTGCTTATTAGTGGTTATTGCGTCATCCATGAAAGCTCATCTAGTCTTACAGACACAGCCACTGGAATTATATTAGAGCGGTGGAAGCAATGTGCAAAAAAACAAACATGCATCCATAACCATGATCAAAAAAAAAGAAGCAAAAACCTCAAAAACAAGCAGGACAGCTGGAATTGGTTGCGCTGACGGGTCACGGTTGGTAGGGTCACGGCCACACATGAGTGGGTTCAGGAGGCAGTCATGTTGGAAATTCTCCTATCAGGCAGGCAGCCAGACAAAAAAAAAAAAAAAAGTCATAAAGGTTTACGACGCAATGTGCTAACCATGAGCGACTGTCATTCCGAATGGCCACACGGACTATAATGATGAGACGCTCACTTTTAAGACGAAGATCAAATACAAACATTCCCATATATTTTGACCTTTAAATTGACTTGCTCTTTATATGGCGGGATTTTAAGCTCATTTAACGTTTATATTTAAATGAGTTTTGGGTGACGGTGCAATTGTGGGAGTCAAATTGTCTCTTGCCTGAAGTCAGCCGGGATAGTGATGATAATATGGAGGCATGGATGGGTTATGTGATCATATACATTGGAACAAAGACAGGAAGACGTATCGCAGCCTCCTGTTGCTTTTTGTAACAATTAGTTTGGGTACAATAGCTGAGTAGACGGCAGAGTTGCGATTGATCCAATTAGAGGAATTCAATCCAGATGTGAAGATTTAATGGACCACAGGGCAGCTTTAATTAGCGGCACAGACAGGATTTGGCACACAAATTGCGGGCGGTATTAATATAAAGGGTTCTCGGTTTAAACGGTACCGTCATATGTTCTCACCATATTTATGTTTTTCATTTTGATTGTTATATTTAGGGTTGAAAAGTGTTTTTCTTGCAAACATTTGCGGTAATTATGATGTGACAGTTAAGGGCACATTTCAACAAATGAGAGTTACAGTACAGTATATTGCAAACCGATGATTTTTAGTATAGTTCCTTCTATATCTCAAATCATGAACTTCCTCGATAATACTGAAACACGAAGTTCTCCGTTAGAGATTCCATTTAGATTTTTGACACGATCAGCGGTTTCTTTTTTCTGTGCCTTCTCCCTCTTATAAATCATCATGTCTATCATTTTGGCAGCTAAAAACTCTACCTTACGAGCCTTGGTCAGTAATACTGTGGCTAGTAAATTGTGGAAGAAAAATTATTGAAGATTGTCCATCCTCAGTATCACTCAGAAAAATCAAACGCATCGTCGCCATCTTAAAATAATTGCCAAAGTCTTTTTTTTTTTTGCAATATCATCTCCTCATGATGCAAGTGGTAATTTTTTGGGTTTTCCTGAAAAACTCTGACAAAATTACTTAGGTGATAATATTAAGAAGGCGTCAACATGACTTTAATTAATATTTGAAAATAGCATATCTAATACATATCAAATATTCTGCTTTTACAAAGATTTTGATTGAAATCAAAACTGAACCTTATTACCGTTATGAAGGTAGACTATTTGATGCAGCTCTTTTATTCGATATCATTATACTGTGTAGAGTGGTCATAATGTTGAGGTTGGCCGACGTACATATTAAGGTGATATTTTAGGCCTCTTTTACATCCCATAATCACCAGGTCCTATCATCACCTGAATTCACAAAAGGAGAAATTGCATGGGAATGCTGAAAGCTAAATGCTAATAGCTGAATGCTAAGATTTGAATGCATGTGGACTGCTTAAGAAGTAAATTGAGAGATAAATGATGACATTATGGATACTGGACAATGCACTTTACCAACTGTGCCACCGAGCAGTGTCAGACCACCTGGTAATGATGATAAGTTGTATGTATGGAAGTGGGCGTGGAAAGTGATAGTTCAACGTCTATCCCATTGAAAATGAATGAGGAAAAGTTGATATTTACCGTTAAATTGTGCGAATATTGTAAGTAATGTGGAATCAGGCGATATATAACCCGGGAGGCGTGATTTTTTAAGCAAGTTGAAATTTGAACGGTGTAAATCAGAAGTATTATGTGGGAGTTGTTACACAGCAACAGTGTGGAGAATAAAAATCCCAATAACATAAGCGGGAATGCTTCAGTATTCCCACAATGACTTGAGGAATTTAGTCATTGGTCATGACAGGTTTGGAGTGCAGCATTATTGATAATAATGCTCATTTGGTGCCGCAATAGCTTTCATTCTTGATTCAGCCTGGACTGAATAAACAGACGAGTCGACAACCGTGGCAAGTTCTTCGCCGAGTCTGTGCACTGCGCGTTGTGTCAAATCAATAACAAAGCGCGTGCGAAAGCAAACAGCGCGAATGAG
Source organism: Vanacampus margaritifer (assembly GCF_051991255.1). Classification (NCBI taxonomy): domain Eukaryota; kingdom Metazoa; phylum Chordata; class Actinopteri; order Syngnathiformes; family Syngnathidae; genus Vanacampus; species Vanacampus margaritifer. The sequence goes on from NC_135449.1 coordinate 10,058,216, forward strand.
GGAGTGAGGGGTGGCGATTAAGGAAAAGCTCAGAAGCAAACACCTGGCAAACATGCTCACTTTTCCTTGCACCTAAAAAGCACACACACCACAAACACAGAGAAATGTTTGATTTATTTTGTGCTTTCGCCTGGTGTGCGTCTTGCCTTATTCAGAGAATACAAAACTGGTCTTGTGGTCCGATTTCCTTCTAGCTTGATGAGCTCTATTAAAACACACAAAACACCATTCCCATTAGACATGTCACGCTGAAATCGAGCTTCATTGTTGAGAAAACCACACTGCGAAACATCCACTAGGGATTTTCAGTAAGTCGAGCGGAAAAGGGACTTGTGGCCGGAGGGGATTAGGAGCTCTCATTGTGATCTTTAATCACCAAGACCTTAAGAAATACTGGCACGAGGCTGTGCTGAAACTCCACAGTGGCAACACACGACTGACAAGGGACTCAGTGTCAACCCTCGTTTGGGAGGAAGCGTTGAATAATTGATAGTGCTGGAGGTGCGAAGACACTCTGCTTCCCACATGGGAAGTTGGGAATCATGACATGACTGTTTGACAAAAAATCATAGACACAATTAACCCTATAAAGCCTGAACCATGAAATATATGAGAGAAAATTTGGATTATTTGTAAATAGAGTATTTATTGATCCTTTTGAACAAACAAACAATTTTTTTTATTTTTTTAAATCAACTTCCACATATGACTTTTGATTTGTGTCATATATGATACATCCGGTCACAATGCTTTAAATTCGTACATTTATAGCTGCCAAAAATAGAATAATAAACATATCAAACATATTAGTATTTCCAACATTTCCCACTACAGGGAGTCTTCGAGCTACGTCTTTATGGCGCCCGTGCCTCGACCGTAGCACCTTTTTTTCCGTTAATTTCCCACAGTAATCACGCCATTTTAAAGTTATGTAAACGTTGTTGTTACCTCCAGCAACGGACGTCCATCGGCCGGTCGACTCACCATCAGGCGCGTCACATTTCCGTGTTTAAGCTTGAATTAGCTCCGCGCCGCCGTTCGTCAGCAATGAATGTCACGAAACACAAAATATTGGTTCCTGGCGTCTTCCGGGTCACACAATATTTTTTTTTAAATTACTGTACAAAGTATTTTAATGTAAATATCAACTTTAACAGGGAATTCCGACTTAAGTCAAAATTCGGGTTACATCTCCAGCGTAGGAACGGAACTCTGTCGTAACTTGAGGACTCCCTGTATTATTAATAAGTTTAGGTGTCTCTTCTTTCTCAATTGGGGCGATCTTGCAAGTTCGTCAAAGCCGTCAGCTAGGCGATACTGCCCTCTAATGGATTATCCATGCAATGCATGTGTCAGATCATATACTGTACATCAGGTTTTTAATGGGAGAAGAATATTATACTCATGAAATAGAAGGCTCAAAATGTCTTTTCTTTAGTATGATACGTTTGGCGTTATAGGGTTGAAAACAAAAATGACCAAGGAGTATAAATAAGGGCCACATTGAACACAAAAAAACGTAGCAAGTTAAAAGTAAATCTTGTGAAAATAAAACCTTATTTATACAAACATAGTATACGTTTTGTTTTGTTTTTATAATTTAATATAATTGTTGTCTGCATATATTAATTTCCTTAATCACCCATACTTGTCATAAAAAAAAATTAAAAAATCATCTGCATTTTTTGATGGGAACTCAAAAGTATATGTACGGTGGTGACTCTTAAGGGCTCAAACAACTTTAATTAGAAGATTGATTTTTGGAACCACATACAATGTTTACAAGTTTGTATAGCCTCCGTCTGTACAGTATGCGCATTGTTTTCACTTTTGGCTTCAGCACATGACAAAAAACGGAAGAGATGTTTTTGTTTTTTTGTGTTTGCTCCTATGATGTTCTTCATATGTATTGTCAAACAAACGCTAATGCTATGTATCATTTCTGTGAGCAGAAGCAGGAAGCTAGCTGGTGAAAAAAAAAGAGAAAAAAAGCACCAGTTATTGACCCCTGCAATGTCCAGCCAGAGCCAAGGGATTTCCCATAACTGCAGCAGAATCGATAAGCTATTTGTGGGACGATGATTATCCACTAGCAAGCTAATCTTTTCAACTGATTGGCTCGTTTTGTGTGTTCACCGCGTACAATTTGCAAAGATATACGAGATTCAGTTTTCTATTTTTTAATGTCCAGACCAGTTTGTGGTATTTATGCATATGTGTATATGAATACATATGGCCCCGACACTGCATTTACATGTTGCTAGTAAAAGCATATTTTCTATGGTAGAAGCCCATCTCCCACTATTGTTTGCACAGTAGCTTATAATATGCACCGTGATGCCCCGTTGTCCTTTAACCTTTTACTGACTTTGAATTCTGTGAAATGAAGTTATGGGGAAGATGTATTTTGGTACTACTCGACTATTGTTAGAAAAAAACATAGCAGATTTTTTGTCCCAAAATATATTACCATAGTGTTGCTAAGATGGAACTTTTTTTTTTCTTTCCTTTTTACAGGGGGAGGGTTCACGGGGATATTTTTGGTTCTTTTTGTTGGTGATTTGCCATCTAACAATATATTACTATTGTTCTATATACGACTTTCTTACGTGGCAATAAAAAGATGACTTCTGCAAAAAAAAGAAATCATTTGTATTTGTATAGTTTTTTTCTTCTTGGGCCCTTTAACCTTCACCGGCCACTTAATTAGGTCAACTGTGGGCGCGGCAGGGCGCAAATGCCGGCAGATCCCGATTTTCGGATGAGTGCAAGACTTGCTGCATATTTGCCAGATCTCTTTTCTAGGAGTGTCAAAGATGTGTCAATTTGGTGGCAGAGATTTTTGACCTAAAGTTAGTCAGAGATGAGAAATCTACGTCCAGAAACAAAAAATCCTGCCACAGTTTGGCTTTAGCTACAGGTGCTTGTACTCAACTGTCAGGTAAACGAGGTCATTACGAGAAATATCTGTGGCTAAAGCCAAACTCTGGCAGGGGTTTTACTTTCTTGACATGGTTTTCCCATTTCTGAACTTAGTCCTGCTAAGACCATGTCTAAGTGTTAGCACAGGGTAAACAGCTTGACTAACATGACATATTTATTTCATAAATATGTGAACAGCGGTTATCAAGCCCTCTGAATTCAATTCAATTGAATGGCAGAAATCAATTCATTAAACATATTATTAGGGCCCGAGCAGCGAGCGCTGCAAGGTCCCTATTGTTTTTGGTTCAAATTATTATTATTATTATTATTATTGTTGTTTTAGGGATGTTCGATACAACTGTTTTTGAGACCTTCAGTACTTACTAATACCAATACCAAGTGCCGATACCATTAGTACTTTTGATACATAAAATTCCCCCCAAAATAATGTTGTTTTTTTTTAATTACCTCTGCAATTATAGCAAATTTCCTTAAAATTGCATGAAATTAATGGCAATAATTGTTTTCAATTTACTCATTGTTGCATAGAGCACACAATAAAATTAATTTAAAAAAATTGATAAATAAAATGAAACAAATAATCCAGTGGCCAGAAAAAAAAAAGTCCCAATCAAAATATGTGGTTGTACAACTTATTTTTAAGGAATACAGTGAAGTGCAAAGAATTAAATTCAATAAAATAGTGATTCAAGCAATTCAGTAATGTCTACCATGTTAAGAATTCCTCAAACTGTTTAGTGTGTGATGTTTAATAATATATATTTTTTTAAATCCATGCTGTTAATTAATGCTCCGTATTTCTGTTTCACGTTCTCCGTTCGTCATTCATCTCATAGCAGTGCAGTAGTCAATGACGATATACTATATACAAAGATATTTCTGCACTTAAGAGCTTACTAATTTTTTTAGTCCAAATGAAGATTCGTCTTCTCTTACTGACTTCCCCTGTGGCTGTCAATAAATGCAAAATAACCAATTCAGCCTTTGGTTCCTGACCGAAAAAGAGCCACAAAAAGCAGTCGCCAATAACAGTATCGATATCCATCGCGAGTACCGATACCTTGAAATATGGCCCTTAGTAGTATTATATTTTTAAAGCACCCCTGTGACCGACCTTTGAGGATGGGTTCAGAGAATGTAAAAAAAAAAAAAAACACACACAATGTTAAACAGAATATCTTAAGTAAATTTAGCAAATAGCTAGAGAAATAAGGTAACTCATGATGTTTTGGTGTTGAAGCCAGAGTTACGTTACGCTCAGGTGTCAATTCCAAGACTGACTTTCTCACCATTTATCTTCAAAACACTCTTGCTCTCTCTCTCTCTCTCTATATATATATATATATAAAATGATATTTGCAAATCTTGCTGTATTTGTTTCAGGTAAATCCTTTGACAGAAGGCATCGTGCACGCTATTCCTAAATTGTTCACGACAAGCATAACGTTTAATACTACATTGGAGGTGTTACAATATTTGAAGTGCGGGTCCTCTCCTGTTTCCCGTTCTGCTTTACGCCAAGCTCGCAAATGGAAATTGAACTATCGTTGAACCTAACGGAGAACATCCCCGCCACACTCAATCACACCCACTGTTTTGGTTGTAAATTGTTTTACCTTGAAGTGAACCATGCAAGGTATAAAAAGAAAGAAAGAGAGAGGAGGGAAATACTAAAAGCCGTCTTTTAACTGTACTCCAATGGTGCCTTCGGGGCCAAGTCACAGTGGACACATGCAGGTGCACATCGCGCATTTATGCTAATTACACACATTGCTAGTACTTTTGGCAAAGAGAAAAAAAACAGTCCGCAGAAGTGAACTTAAGGTAAAGCTTCCTCCCCTTTGTAGTCCTATCTGTTCTAACTTAAAAAAAAAAAAAAACTTTACATGGAGCTGTTCCTCTACTTTCATCGTCGTCTATATTTAAGCAGCAGAAGCACAACAACTCAACGTCAAGGTGTGATTGAAACTTTGCAGGTGAAGAGGAAATTCCAAAGTTTAATCTCTATAAAGTTATACAATTTGCAATTCAAAATAATTCCTTAAAAGACAAATAAAAAACAAAATGATGAATAGCTGTGATACACTAAAAACAGTTGGGTCAAAAATAACCCAAATTGGGTCAGGAATGGACCGACCCAACCTTTTCAGTTATTTAACCCAAAAAGTTAAGTGAAATTACATTTTTAACCCAATTATTGGGGTTGTTCTGTGGGTTATTCAATTGGCCCAACAGTGTGGGTTAATTGAATAACCCAATTGAATTGGTTTAAAAATGAACCAACCCAACAAGTTACACAAAATTTGGCTAAATTTTTTTAGTTGCTTTGTATGTTATTAATTAAACCCAACTTTTTGGGTTAATTGAATAATCCAATTAAATTGAGTAAAAAAGAAAAAAGAACCAGCCCAACCTTTTGAATTATTTAACCCAAAAAGTTGTCAAATTAAATTAATAACCCACAAAACAATTTGCACCTTTTTTATTTAATTTTGTTTCATCCAGTAGGAACTTGCATAATTATCGTGTTTCAAAGAATTTTATTTGTCTTAATAATTTTTCCGTTTAAACATTTTCTTCTTTTGTACAAAAAAATAAAAAATATTCTAAGTTCAATTATTACCAAAATAATCGTGATCAATTTTTTCTTCATAATCGAGCAACCCTAACTAAAACTGCTTTTACACTGGAAAATATATATTATTTTTTTTGCCTATTATGACATGTTACGAACCAAAACAGTAGCTTAATCATAATCAATGCATCTTCTCAACATTTCTAGGCAAGGTGGGTTTCTTGGGGTGGTATAGCTTTTTGTCTAAATGTGCCCTAACATTGGCTGACAACGCGTATTGTGACATACAGGCTGCAACACTCGTACTGAATCTCACGACATTCTGCAAGTCGTTCTAACATTGTGGCCGCGAGTGTATGTCATTCTCCTCCCCTCAGAGTTAAACATTCCCATCCATATTTATCAAATACAAAAATATTTCCATGACTGCTGAGGAATTACGTTTTACAGCGCCGCACATGAATTTGAAAGTCAAGACGGCTTTTGAGAAAACCACATGATATTTTCATGGCCCAGGGCCCCCAAATCAGCATTTGCGAAAATGAACCACTTCCTCAGTAGCGCAAGAGTCGGGCTCTTCTTATCTGTGAAGAGAAAGTGATGTACAGCCTAGAGGGAAACCCTGACAGTGACGCGGGGACTCACTTTGTCGTCTCGTACCACTGTTTGTTTGAACTGCACATCCAAAGGAGTGCTGCCTCCTAACAGTCAGGATTTACTGTATCATTCTTCATCCTGTTTGGATTCCACTTGATGTATTCCACAGAGAAACTTCTTTTTATTTGCAAGTTCTACTAGTTTACATTTTAGCCTACATTACAGTTTTGGAGACCGAATCTTGAATAAAAGGATGCTAACTTTTAATACTGACAATGGACTTGCTCATGAAGAAAAGACAAGAATACTTTTGACATTGGGTGGGTTTCCATCTAACCATTTGAATTGGAATTTTCAAGAAATGTGAAAATAAAACTGAATGGAAACACTAGAAATTGAAAAAGGGGTCCAAAATTAGCAAAAAAAAAGTTTTTTACGCTTAGAGGGGGTAGATTTTGAAGTGTATCGAAAAAAGGAAAATGCTAATTTTGGCTATGGAATCCGGTTTTGCGAATAACCTCTAGCAAGACCGGATATTACGTCACAAGTACGTTTGTAGCCCCAAAACAATGTCGGACGATAAAGTAAGGTATGTTTGGGCGGACGACGAAACAGAAATCTTTTGGGAATAAATTTTTAAAAAAGCGAATCTTAATCCTATTTTAAATGGAAAACAGCAAAGATTTCACTTTCCTTTTTTTCCTTTGGTCCTTCCTCGGGTCTCCTGACGGCCTCACGACTCTGGCTGGAAGTGTTCGGTTTAGGTGAACGGTATGGGTATTTTTAATAGGTTTTAGGTGAACTAATGAATACACACTCACACACACGCACATACAAAATTTGAAAAAAATTAATTAATTAAAAAATTTGAAAAAGAGAGCAATGATGATGACATGTCAAATCGGTAAAATTATCGAATGAACAATACTGTGCTCTCCAGAAAAAAAAAAAAGGAAAACAGCAAAGAAACGCTATGCTTTATCAAGAATTACAAAAGCAAACTCATACGACCTCATCGCACGGCGCAGTCGCTTTCTGCTCTTCTTCTTCTTGTAAATTACTGGTGGATCACATCCCCTCTCAATATTCGCAAAAGAAGAACAGATGGAAACGGGCGTAGGTCGCATTTCCGCTTTGCAGATTTTCAGTAAATTCGCTTAAAAATTCAAAACAATCAGATGGAAACCTGACTATTGATACGATAAGTGATAAGTACACACTTGATTCCCTCTTTTAATACCATTTGGAGTACGTTGTAACTGGAGGACTCCCTGTACCAATAATAGTAGATACTATAGGTTGGTTGATTGTATAGGTCTGGACCTGCTCACCATTGTGCAAGAGTATCGGCTTCATGACTGGGATATCCGATACACACCCACTGGCACCCTTGTAAGCAAATCACATTTCATGGCCTCAGTTCCGCATCATGCCTTTATTTGGCATAATAATCTATCTTTACCTTTTCCCCTCAGCACTTATGCCCCTTTTAGGCATGTCTCTATCAAAAAACATTAGATGAAGCGTGAGCAGCTCCCCAGCTTTTAGCCTTTTACTGCGAGCGGCGCATATTGTCGTGGATTTAAAGCGCATGTGTCATGAGTCAAATGCAAAGCAGGAAATGCTGCGTTTGAAACCCTCCACAAAATGTTTTTATTTGTATACAGTCTCACCATTAAGGTGTTTGACTGGAGAGCGCTGTGGGTTTTCTCATTGCGTCGTCTTTGAAGTCTGGACATCGTAGCCCTTGTGCATTTTTCATCAGCGTAATGGGACAAAACCTGACAGCAGACTGACGGATTGGTGAGACCAGAACAACAAACAACGGAACAAAACAGATGCTGTTGATTCCGTATGTAACTAGGTTTGCAAAAAAAAAAAAAAAAAACACAGCAAGAACTCTTCCACAATGAGCAAGTGCAGTATGAAAAGGGCTCAAGACATGGTAACTAACCACTAAGGCAACCTCCATGTTACTTTGTGGATTTACCAGACCATAAAAAAAATTGACATGTGAGGTGCTTTGTGGCCATGGCCCAGTGGTTGGGGACCACAGAGGAGTGATGGCCAATGACAAAACAGAGCTTTAATGCTTCCCTCTGAACAGGCTGATATGTATGAGGGAGACGCGTGTGTTGCCTTCGGGGCTCGGGAAGCTGCCTTGGGGCACGAGTGAAGACTAACATAATAAGACTTGTACACGCAGACGGATAAACACAGAAACTAAAGCAGAGATCCACTCGGATGCCAGATGGTTCATCAGCGGGGCTCCCTTTCGTCCTCTCTGACAGGAATGGATCACTGAAGGCCAAACTCATTTTATAAGGACCGCGCACGTTCTGTATCTCGGTCGGCTCTTTATTCTCACTGTACCAGCATATCCAGCACGCATTCTGACAGCATCCACGGACTCTCGCAAATTCTCTATCTCTCTCTGCCTCTTTTTCAAACCCATATTAACTCATTCACTGCCAGCCCAGTTCAAATGGATTTTTGACGTTTATAGCCGTCAATGGCACTAAATGAGTTAACTCACTCTCAGAATCAGAATCATCTTTAATCTAAAGTATGTAAACACACACAAGGAATTTGTCTCCAGCAGTATGATAATAAACTAGATTTCTGCAGGAATTGCATGCGAATGCTGAAAGTAAATTGAAAGATATGTGAAAATGACAAAAGTATTGATAGTGAAATAATTTGACAATGATTAGTATTCATTATTGCATTTGTACTAAAGAGTTGCTTCAGCATTCCCACAAATAATAGAACTGTCAAACTGACTTGATGGCACGAGGAAAAAGCTACTGGAATCGTGCCTATCTGAGGGAAGGAGCTGGAAGAGGTGGTGACCCGGATGTGGAGGGTCTGAGAAAATTTTTCCTGACCTTGTCGTGGTTCTTGCAGAATGCAAGTTCAACCAGTTTTTTTCTCACTCTCACAATATACACACTCATACGATAAACACTAAAATTCTCTCACCCACAGTGAGTGGTTCCCTTACATTATACAGCTTCACTCTCTCATGCTAATATGAATATAAATAACTGACAAATATTAGACTTAACAATGTTGGTTGCATCCTCTGTCACAATGGATGGAGACTATGTGAACAGAGTGGAAGAAATGTGCTTACTGACCGTGTTTAACTTCATGTACTGAAAAGCTTCAACAAAATATCAGGAAAGGAATAATGTGACATTGACGGATATTACTCTCAGCGATGCCTCCTGATCCAAATAACGTGGCCTTCATCATCAGTGGTCAGTCAACAGTCGGCCACCTGCTGCTGAGTAACAAGGCAAATCGGTGGAAAAGGTCACTTGATGAAGACGGAAGAGAAAACATTCCTAGGAGAGGAAATATTTCATGGTAAAAAGCCAGTGTGACTTCAGGCTCAAATGACACAAACAGTAGCAACAACTTTGGTAGCAAGTACTGCAGTATTAGATGCAAAATTAAACAAATAGAAAAGAATGATCTGGTGCCAAAATTTGGCCTTGCATAGCCACAAAATCCAAAGCTTTGCCGAAGCCTGCCAAAAGACAAAATACAATCCCACTAACTCAAGTGAATTTCACACGCGGTCATCATGAATGAAAATGTCACATCCCGTGTTGCTGCTGTGATCTCTCCCCAATATCAGTGTTCAGCAGGGGTTCAACAAGCAATTATGGGATCTCTTAATGGGGTCTGAGACCCTTTTCAACACCATCATGACCTTTACCCTATCAGCAATTTAGAAAAAAAAAATCTCCTTACATCATTTGTTCTATTATTTGTTGTGATTAAAAAGGTAGTTTTTTTTGTTTTTAAATAAAATTCACTAACCACAGTACCATTGCAAGTCTAAAATACCTTAGAGGGGTCACCAACAGGTAGCCCCCAAAGACCACATTAGTAGCCCGCCGACCTATTCTAAAAATGTGAGCACTTGCATATATTTTTAGAGCCAAAATGTTGCAATAGTGATATTTATCCTAATTTCCTAATTATATTATCTGTGTTTCCTAATTATTATGAACAATCATTAACATGATCAGTGCTTGCACATACATAAATATTATTAATTGCAAATTGTAACATATAATAATAATAATAGTTATTATTATTATTATTATTATATTGTATAATAATAATAATAATAATTATTATTATTATTATTGTTATTATTATGATGTTGATGATGACAACTAAGGCCTGGCCCAAATTGATTTTTTGAGTCTGATGTTGAATCGGATACGTATTTGGAAGAATAAAATTCCAATAACCAATTACAGTAATCAGTGGATGAATAAAAAAAAAAATCTCATGAATAAAATAGCTTATTTAATACTTACATCAATAAAAATATGAGTTGCATAGAAGGAGTAGCACTCAGCTTCAAAAATCGTTGTTGACCCCTTGATTTAGAATATATGCTGCTATTACAGACTATACTGTATGTATGTTCATTTAACATGATAATTTAAAGTGTGATGGGATGTTTACTTTGAACCAACAACTAAGATTAAAATTGTGAGTTAAAATTGTATCTTTTTACTAAAGCAGATCAAAATCATCAGAAAGCGTGGGAAGATATGAAAAAAAGAACACCTACTATGCAGACTTTTGACTCCGAGCTGAGTTTTTTTCCCCTCAAATTGCATCAGTGAGTTTGAATTGTTTTGTGCAGAGTGAAACAGCAAAAGAAAACAAATGATAAAAGCGTGCCAGTAGACTCTTTGATAACCACTGCAGCCAAGCTTGAAACAATGCAATGTAGCTTTTACGTTAAGATGCCGTTTGAGAACTATGGACCAATCAGTGTGAAGTGTCTGCATCCTGCGTGAAGCCGCTGTACTTAAGAGTGACACCCAACTAATGGATGGCCTTGATCGCACGACGGTCACTACAAGCAGCCTGGAGTGGACTGAAGGGCGGCGCACTTCCAAAAAACGCCTGGAGGAAAGCCAACCGTTGCCACGGTGACAGCGCTGTGAAGAAAATCTCTTTGTATTGTTACCAAGGCAACTACTGTAGATGGGAGGGCGAGGGAGGGGAGGGGAGGGGAGGGGAGGATGGATGGATGAGGGAGAGGTGACTTGGTGAGGAGTGAAAAGGAATGTGAGAAGAGGAAGGAAGGATGGGGGGGAAAAAAAACAACATGAGGAGCTGGATGGTGAATTGCATGAAACACAAAAGATTTGAGTTCATGCTTTGTTATTCTGTCTGTATCTGCCTTGTTTGTATGCTGGTTAACAGTAGTGTGGAGACATTTCAGCTGCAAGCAAACTCATCAAAAATAAACATACTGAGCACATTCACAGACTCCATTGCAACATATGAAACGAAAAACACGCAATACAGACAAATAAGCACAATCTGTTCAAACACGACGACACTCTTATTATATTATGATGGTGTGATTGCTGTGGATGCCTGGCGAGATTTTTCATTTCGAAAAACATCAGCCGCGGAAGACTCGGGGCGAGATGAGACACCTAGTTGGCCGTAGTTAAACTGGGGGCAGACAAATAAACCTGAAAACGTGACAGCATGTCTATATGGCCAATGAAACAAAACATGGAGGCGGACCATAATGGGACTTACCGACAACTCACACTCGCCGCCCTCAATGAAAGTGAGAGAGGGAGAGAGAGAGAGAGAGAGAGAGAGAGAGAGAGAGAGAGAGAGAGAGAGAGAGAGAGAGAGAGAGAGAGAGAGAGAGAGAGAGAGAGAGATATGGACAGAGCAATAGAGAGAGACGGGAAGGAGGGAGGGAGAGAGTGGGGAGATGGAGAGAGAAAGAGGGAGAATAAGTGAGACAGAGAGAGAGCAAGGGAGAGAGGAGGAGGAGGGAGAGAGAGAGAGAGAAAGAGATGTGGAAAAGAGGGAGAGAAAGAGAGTGAGAGAAAGAATGGTTGAGAGACCAAGAGACAGAGAGGGAGAGAGAGAGAGAGAAGCGGGAAAGGAGGGTTGAGAGAGAGAGAAGAGAGTGGGAAGAAGGGAGAGAAAGAGAGAGTGAGAGAAATAGTGGGGGAGAGAGAGAGGGAGAGATGGGGAAGGAGGGAGGGAGAGAGAGAGAAGAGAGAGTGTGGAAAAGAGGGAGAGAAAGAGAGTGAGAGAAAGAATGGTTGAGAGACCAAGAGACAGAGAGGGAGAGAGAGGGAGAGAGAGAGAGAGAAGCGGGAAAGGAGGGTTCAGAGAGAGAGAAGAGAGTGGGATGAAGGGAGAGAAAGAGAGAGTGAGAGAAATAGTGAGTGAGACTGAGCGGGAGAGAGGGGGAGGAGGGAGAAAGAGAGAGAAAGAGATGGGGAAGGAGGGAGGGAAAGAGAGTGAGAGAAAAAGTGGCCGAGAGACCAAGAGAGAGAGAAACAGTGGGTGAGAGAGAGAAGGGGAGAGAGAGACAGAGAGAAATGGAGAGAAAGAAAGTGAGCGGGAAAGAGAGTGCAGAGAGGGAGAAAGAGAGTGCAGAGAGGGAGAAAGAGAGAGAGAGAGAGAGAGTGAGAAAGAGAGAAAGAGAGAGAAAGAGAGAGAAAGAGAGAAAGAGAGAAAGAGAGAGAGAGACAGACACCATTTTTCGGCAATGCCCAGTGTGCAGTGTGTACGTGAATAACAGGCCGTTTTGCATGTTCTGGCACAAGGGATGGGCACAGCTCGAGTACTTCCTGAACTTAATACCAGTCTTTTGTTTCCTGTCTTTCATGAGTGGTCAAACTGATGATTTCAGGTGTGTCTGGCCATTGTCGTCGTGGTTCCTGAGGTCCAGACACACCTGGATTCATCAAATTCATGACAGACAGTAAGCAAGGGAGTGGTATTAAGTTTCGGAAGTAGTGGCGTTGTTGCAAAGAACCCATTAGCACCTTTTTTTTTTATTTGTCTTTAATGAACCCAACGCGCATATTTCTGAAATACGCAAACTTCACAGTTCTTTTCAAGAGCCAAGGGACGAAAACAGAGTTTGGTATTTTTCTCGTTGGTCTGTTTCGGCCACTTTTTTTTGTGTGCTGGGGTTGAGGTCAAACCACTCTTCTTCATTCTTCCAAGCATTTGCATAGGCCAGTCTCGCTCACGATAATACTTTGTTGGAAACTCGGGGACAAATGTCTCCTCTGCGTTACATTGCAGAGCAAGAACTGGAAAACCTGGACGACTATAACTGCTGGCCACTGTCCAAATGCAAATTAGCCAATGACAAGGTCCCTTTTATGTTCCAGTCATCTCTGCCGTTCTCATCCAAGAGGAGTTGCCGATTGTTTGTCTCCAGGTGGCGAAGTAAACATTTCTCTCATTACTCCGGAGCATTCCTTTGTCCTTTTTTTTTGCTACTTTCTGGTCTTCCCCCGCCTCTCTCTAGTGATGCTCAAGTCCAAAGGTTCTGGAGTCCCCAAGTGGAATTTCCAAACATATATTGTAGTCATTTTGATAACTTTTGAACTGCTTTGCTGCGGGGCTTCACTAATTCCCACTGTGTTTGAATTGACTGCATAAATCTAGCAGGGGAAGCATAACTCTGTTGAAGTGTTTCTTTCTGGGAATTAGCATATGAGAGAGTGTCTCAGTGTGTGCAAGATGAAAAACACAAAGTGGCTCCATCGCGCTTCAATCTACACCATAATAAATATAATGAATAATGTAATAATTTTACTTCGGCGCCAGGCCGGAGAACGGTGAGTTGACAGTGTGTCTTGACAAAGAGAGGATGAATGGCTTTATGGCGGCAAGCTCGTGGTTACATTCGCTGATGTATGCAGATTTATGCAACCCTCACTTTTTCAGACTGCTCGTTCCTCAAAGCAAAAGGAAATTCCTCATTATATTCCCCTCAAATTCGACTCTTTGCGTGCGTCTCAACTTATTTTCACGTGCAAGCGGCGGGAAGAGATTAACACCTTTATACTCCCCATTGAAAAGACAAGGTATCGCTCACGGAGAACAATAATGGATCACCTCAAGTCTTCAAGCCGGCGAAAACTTGGGTCACATGAAGTGCGACACAATCAGGCCGCTGGAGTGACGAGCGCGGCGGGGCAGAAAGCTAAGAGCGTCGCCTCGGCCCTAATTGATATTCCAGGCGAGGAGTCGGGATATTTAAATGTCAGTAAGCTCCGTTATCTCAGGGGACTCGGCAGAGATTAGGGGATAGGTGGAAGAGGGACGCCGGGGGGATATCACTTTGCTAAAACTCCGCAAATGTAAATACAAACAAACACACATTCATGAGCAACAGAAACGTAAGATAAGGACTCTTTCATCATTTTTCATCCATAGATAGGGTTTTGGGTCATGAAGATTTGCACGTGCAAAAACAAGAGCAAATTGCAAACCAAACTGCCACAAAGTCACAGCCAATCACAAGAAGGAGTCATGCTGCATTGCCCATGCCAAAACTCCTCTCAACTCTGCATTTTCTTACGTCTGGGTCACAGTTGTCTTGTGCTGCGAACTCCAGAGCAGTTTTTGGGTGTGCTGAGTTTTAAACGCAATACGAGTACACCGCCATCGAAAAATTTTAAGATTCTATTGAATATATCAATGAACTTAAGAACAATTTCCCAAATTTGGGCAAAATGTTTTCTGTGGAATATGCGCTTAATTCACAACATGAAAGTAGGATTGATAATAGATAGATACATAGATTACAAAATCCTTTTAAGTAATTCCAAAAATGAATGCATCCTAGCATTAGCATTAGCGCATTACAATTCCTTGCACATCTATAGATTGAAGCAAAAATCATTGTCAATCCAATCATTTTGAATCAAAAATCACTCTTAATCGAAAATCGATTCTGAATCGAATTGCGGACCCAAAAATCGGAATCGCATAGTGAGACATTCAAAGATTCCCACCACTAATATACAGTACTTTAGTTGTCTTTAGGATCATTCATCAAACTCGGGGTGATTTTTTTTTTTCCATTTCGGTCAAACGTTAATACGGGTCACATCTGACCCAAAATATAACATACAGTATGTAATGGTTTTCTATTCTATTTGAAGCAATTCTGCTTTCCAGGAGGGAAAGGGATAGTGGGTGATTTCTATTTGCCCAGCAAGGTCTCCAGCTGCCTGTTAAGTCTACCCTACAAAGACGGATCTCTATGTCTAATCAATATGGCTGTGGCTGGATGGAGGTAGTTACACGGAAAATAACATGCATCAACCTCCAGCGAACATCAAATTGGCTTCCTCTTGGTGCGCTTATTATCTCAATCAGGCAAGAATCCATCCCCTCCAAAAAATAAATAAAATAACTCTCACACCAAAGGCAGGTAGTACTGGCACATTCTCGGCATCATGATATAAATTAATTTGAATTTTACTATTAAATATCTTCTTTTTTTTTAATCTTGTGTTTATATTAGTTTTGTTTGATGCATTCAGTTTTAGTCAGCCATTACATCGCAATAAAAATAGATTATTGGTTACAGTGCTGTAGTGCAGGTAAAGGAGCAAGTTATGAGAAACAAAACAATACGTAAATGATTTTGGAAACAGGACTAGTTGAAGAATCAATTTACAGCTTCCCATTCGCAGAGGGAAGAACTTCTGCCAGTCACTGACCCTCCTAGCAAATGCAAACTAAAACTTCTACGCAACTTTGAGAGGGTCAAGCAACTCATACGCTTGCTTGCAATGTTCATTCTCAAGAATTTGTATCCATATTCCATTTTTGAAAATGTGCTTTTTTGCTGACTGGTGTCTGGACTTTTCAAGGTCTGCTCTTCGTACTGAATAATGGCAGCTCTTTAGGTTTGTGAGTGAAATATATTATTTCGTATTGGCTTTTGCAATGCTGAGAAGTATGTCTTGGCAAATATTGTATGCATTTTTTTCCATTTTGTTCCCCCTCCTCAGAGGAATGTTTGTGTTCAGGTTTGGTGTAAAGGGGGCAGAACACGCTTTCATTGTTGGCCACTTTTAATGAGCTTTGCCGGTAGCCGGGGTAAAAGTGCAGTCAGATCCAGTGATAATGAGAGGCTTCATTCCGCTCCCACTGCCTCCATATGCTCGCCCTTAATATAGAACCGGATGGCGAGTGTGATTTGAAATTAGACTTTGGAGATTGCAACAAGAGCCATCACAACAGGGTTATGTGGAATTTGCGTCTCATTTGGAGAATGTGCTTTGTCTTTCTTCGCAGCCTTCCCCGGGCAAAATCGTTTGCAATCCTCATCGCCATTGAAAGTCGGGCACTTTGAATTTGGAGGAGCAAAACTATGTCTTCGAGTTCGCTAGTTGTAGTCCCTGAGAAGCAGCGGGAAAACATAATAGGATTTGGCCTGGGTCTGCAGAGGTTTCTTGTCAGTGTTCTATAGCAGCACTCACCAATCTTTCGCAAACTTTCACTCAACATTGTTGAGAAACTAAGAGCGGCCTTGTTCATTTTCAACTTGATCAGAGGTCTTCTCAATACTGCGTTTTACATTTGTTTCTTAGTCGTGACCCACTTTTATAAAATACATTTTTTTTGTGAAAATATTTGAAAGTACAATACAGTCCACATCATCGGGAAAACTGCAAGTAATTGACCTGAAAATGCAATTTTAAACAATATAACTAACTACTAACATCGTTTTTCAACAGTTATTGGCCATGTTTTGAAAGATTAATCACATTTTTTGGGTCATATACTGTTAAATTACATAAAATGTTAAATTTACAGATAAAAACTGTACTTTATGAGAAAGTCATTTTCTGTTCGACAGTATTTTTCTGGCGCCCCAGCTGCCGGAAAATTACCGTTTTTTTACTTCTTTTTTTTACAGTGTACAGACGCTCCCCTACTTACGAACATTCGAGTTACGAACAACGGTACATACGAACATTTCTGCGCGTACAGTATGTCGAAAAATGTTCGGAAAGAGATGCTGTAAGTTAGATTTTGTATTGCGCGTAGTGCTTCTTTCCGCCGCTAATACCAACGCTTGGCGCTGTGAGAGCTTATTGGAGGCTCAGCAACGTGTCAAGGAGGAGGAGGAAGAAACGCCGGTCCCCATAAAGGAGAAAATAACTTTTGAAGCCGATTCCAGTGACGACGAAGAATCTCTCATGATATAAAATCCTCCTCTTCCTCCTCCTCCATCATCTCCTTAAGCATCGAGTACATCTTCCAAAAGTAAGTTAAACTTCATTTTATTTATCTTATTACGTACATGTACATACTGTGTGTGTCTCTCGCTCTCTCTCTCTCTCTAACATACGTACTACAGTACAGTACAGTACAGTACAGTACGTATTCTCTCCATTTTATTAAAAGTTTTTTTCAGTACAAACCAATGCAGGTTACTTGTACAAGCCTTAAACATACTTATATAAACCTTCAATATACTTATATAGGCTTTAAACATAAATTATAATACAAAATATAGCACTGAAGCAACTTACGAACAAATTCACCTTACGAACGATCGTCCGGAACGTAACTCGTTCGTAAGGTGGGGAGCGTCTGTACCTGTTTGTTTTGAGTGTTTGATTACTTTACATTACTTCTGTTCTTTCCTCCTTCTTCTTCATTCTTCTTTGCTTTACTTCTTATGAAACATGGACTTAAAACTAGTTGAATGGTACTTTTGCCATGGGTTTGTAACAGTTTTACTGGCACTAAGCAACTTTGAGGAGGATGGTAGGAACAATGTCACACAAAAATCTACAGAAGTCAATTTGAATGTGGTGAGCTAAAAAAAGACGCAACGTGCTTGTCCTCATGAGAAACGTGGTCTTCCTTCAGGCATAACGTTACCGACTTTGTCCATATGGCGGCGCCATAATCAATGTAAACTGAAAGTTCCTTAGTGTTGCTTTAATTATTTAATTACTGTGTTTTTACGAGAAAGTAATTTTCTGTTATTTTACAGTATTTTTCTGGTGCCCCAGCTGCCAGAAAATTACCTTCTTTTTATTAATTTTAATTTAAAGATTTTTGTTCCAATGTATCACTAAGGAAGATTCCGAACCCCGAGTAGCTCCTGCATTCTGTCATTGTGAATTCTCACACTGTGGGACTAACACAGGATTATCTCCTTTAAGTAACTAAGTGATTTAGTTTTTCTTGTTAAGACTTTCACTGCTTCAACAATTCTCGTTTGAAGTTTCGGAACGAGCGTCTCGACTGAATAGCTAATGTTGATTTTTATGTACCGTTACGGAGACGTTCACAATGCAGCTCATCGATCGGCAACGACACAAGCCAGTTCGCTTAGGAATGTAAAAATGCAGACTGCAGCAATGCGTGGATCGTTTCTGCTACTGCTCCGTGACACACACACACACACACACACACACACACACACACACACACACACACACACACACACACACACACACACACATCTGTCGCCATGGCAACACACGCATACTTATGATTTTAGGTTGGCTAAAGCCATTTTAGATTGGAATGCTGTAATAATAATGCAGATGGGTTTCTTGCTCTTCCTCGCTCTCTTTATATCACACGCACACACTCAAAGTGAACTTCCGATTAGATTAGTCATTCTCAATCGGTCCGCTCGTTTGAAAGCCCCCTACGTTTATGAGAAAAGTCTAATATTAAACCTGTTGCGGTACGGAAGGAGCAGCATGATGTGTTGGTCTGTGTCGGGATTCTTATTGATCCCGAGTCTGCGCCACACTTGGGCGAGATGACTTTTTACTAATGGAATGGAGTGACCATTTTCTGAATTAAAGAGATTATCCACTATTTTGTGTCTTAAAATGTCTCCATGCAGTCTGCATTTTCTAGTTCAGAAAAGGGATTTCTATACATTTCTATACAGGGACCCTTAATCTAATAATTCATCTGGATTATCTATTACACATTTACTATTTACTACAGCCTGGACTCATACACTAAATGTGCGTTTGCACATTCATTTACCATTAACCACCAAATCCTGAATGTATTCGAATGGGTTACTAATTGTTCTTTTGCAGAAAAACATCGTAATCCCCCCCAAAAAAAGTCATATCCGGGATGATTGTCACGTTGATGCTATGTGCTTCCCCAAACCCTTTAGAGCAGCAATAGGCTATGTAACCAGGCCGACCCAATAAAAAGAGATTTGGCGGAATGTGCTTCAGAACGAGTAGAAGATTGTAATTCGGGCACATCTCTGTTCCTTTCTCCTCGCGAGCAAAAACAATCTAAGTCTTCCTTCCTGGTCTGTTGTTTATTAATAGCTCTTAGGTTGACTGAACCTGACAGCTTCCAGCGGCACCTCCAAAATAAAAGTCATTACACAAGACACCTTTATTGTGACGCGGTGCGACAACTATGCGCAAAGGACATTTCAGAGCAAGCTTTCCGGAAAAGCGCACACCACTACACAACGTCTTGGTCCGTTTATTGAAAAAGAACGGAGTTACCTAACGCCGTTAGTTCAAACGCCCAAAAATGGAGCTCAAACAAATGGATAAAGTAAACATTTCTACTTCCTGGCACAATCAAGTTTGAAATTCAGTGCAGTTACGGTTTGACACAGATTCATTAGGGCACCCACATAACTGTGTGCTCAGGTGTTTGACTCTTTTATTATATGGATGGTACCGATTATATATGCTCCTTATTGGCTATGCATAAAAGATGATTTTATGCTCTCATCATTTTGCACATGAGCACGACTCGATAAATATTCGCGACCATTATTCAATTTGAGATTACAATGCATCTTTTTCCAATCTTTACTCACAATAATTAAAGGCAATATTCCAGACACACATACATTTATGTCTCTAAAAATGGATGTATGTGGGTTTAACTGTGACATTATCTTTTTTTTTTAATATATTAACGGCCCCATTTCTCAACTGCTGAAAACACAGCAAAATATGTCCGTGTCATTTTTTTAATTCTCCGGCTGTGGGAAAAAGGAGGCGAAAGCATTTGTTTTGTGTTGTCATGGTTCTACTAAACCACCTACTGACAGACTCGTAGGGGATGTTGCAAATTCCTGCCAAGTGTGCGCATGTGCTAATGCAGACTGGCAGACACGCACAAAATCAAATGCACATACACAACAGAAGAGGATTATCTTGCCTTTCTTTAGCACAGACTTTAATGTAGCCTTTAATTAAAGGATAAATAAGACCAAAAAAAATACAAGAATGTAACTTCAGATTGAAAAATCCAAACAAGCATCATTAACTCTTAAGCGCTAACATAAATAGGTGATGCAAATTAAATGAAATTGCAATGCATCATCTTAAGGTTCATTAAACCTTTATTTAAACAGAGTGCTGAGACGATAATGACCCATAGTGCTCTGAAATTCCACTTTTAAAACAAGAAAATTATCGCATATAATAGCCTGTCATTCATGTCAGGTGATCACCAATGACAGCAAGGAACCACATTGGCAATTTCTGAGAAAAAAACCTGATCAGTATTTCCAGATAGAAATATAGATTGAAAGGTCTTTCACTTTTTTTTGCTGCACTGAGTTTCAGCGGAAACCAACCGAGACTTCTCACTACACGGTCCAAAGATACGGACCAGTGAGAAAAACAGCAGAAATCATATCTTATAAAGTCACAAATATTTTACAGGAAAGGTTGGTATGGGTGTACTGTACTGTGTACTAATGTGAACTGCCAGGTGTTGGAAATGCGGCATTATTTCAAAAACGGATTATTTGCTTTTATCCAAATACTCGAGTACAGAACATTCAACCCAGCCCAACAAGCCTATTAATGGGTCATCCTATGCCAAATCACTTTTTTAAAAATCTGACAATTTTAACCGGGCAGATTTTACTTGTTGATAGTGATGGGGCAACCCTAAATCTCTAATTTGTAACCTTCATTATGTTTTTTTTATGAAACGTAATCTCTCACATGTTCTCTATTATAATAATATCAGATGTATTGTTTTTTTTGTTTACGTGATCCACAAGGTCAAAAGGTTACTAAAATATGCACCAATCTTCTAAATAATTGCGGATTTGGAATCGTTGCTGAATTCCCTTTCCAACAATGCCAGTTTTGTGACGATTGACTCAGTAGTTCCTGACATCTAAAGTTTCAAAGGAAGATGGCCACGCCCCTTTTTGTCCAAAATGTCACAATTTGGCGGGCCGTAGCTCCCAAAGCCACACTCCGATTGACCTAAAATTTGAGATTTAGTGTTGTACCGTCACCATCAACAAGTACACCAAGTTTCATTAAAATCAAAGTCACTGGAGATCTGGCATGGAACGATACTAATTCTGAACAAGACCAAGTAAATTTGTCAGGAGTTGCCTATTTAGAAAAAATGTGTACACATCTCCAGGGTATGCCCCGCCTCTCACTCACCAAAGCTTCAGTTACCCATGACCCTAAGGAGGACAAGCATTACATAAAATGGATGGTTAGATGTTTAGATTTTGTCCTTCAGAGTAGAGTGGGGGTTAAAATAAACACTCTAAAAAACAGTAGCATCAAAAGTAACCCAATTATGGATACAAAAATGGACCGATCCACTTTATGGGTCAATTTGACCCAACTTCTGGGTTGTTTTATTCAAAATGACCCATTTTTGGACCCAAGTAAAGGATCTGATCACGATATACGAGTTGTTTTACACTAAAAGACCCATTTCTTGACTCAAAGTTGGGTCAAATAGACCCAAGTAGAGGTTCGGTCCATTTTTGACCCCATAGTTGAATTATTTTTTACCTCACGGTTTTTAGAGTGTATAACTGTTGAATCAATGATGTTCAATGGCAACAAATTTCTGTAAGAATTTGGTAGTAAATCATACGAAATGTTATACGGTATCACTGAGGAAGTGCTCACAACTCTTTAGTGCCAGAAATAATAATGAAGAAAAAAATCAGCTATTCAATTTTCAAGCTTCTGAATGAACTGGGCTGACTTGGAGACAGTCACAAGAAGGAGTCATGCCAACTCAACATTGACAGAACGACTTCAGGTGAGCTGTGAGTGAATACCCTTGCAAATTGCATAATGCAGTACGTCTGAATTTAAGGAGACCAAATATATTATTCAAAACTCAGTGTGAAGTCCTTTGTCTCTGCTCAGTGTATTTTACACACTGGAACACGTGCAAATTGTCACACGGCCAGAAACCTGACAATGACAGCCATCTGAACAAGCTCCAATATGCTACCAGTGACTTCTGACTGATGTCAAAAGTGGTGAATATGTGACGCCAATCACCACCGTGTTGACTACAGCAAACCTAACGAATCAGAACATTACGAGCTTTCAGTATGAACACAAAGCAGCAGATCTGAGGTTGGTGGTTGGGGGTTAGCATGGGCTTATTCACGCCGTCAAAGGCTATCTGAAGTGCTCCTTATCAGCACATAACCTCTTGATAGGATAGATGTGACACATAAACGTTGCTCAGCATATAACTCTTTGCAGGTCAAACACGTAGCGGGATGATGTGACTTCAAAAGCACCAGAGGAAATCACATTAACTTTCTTACAGCGTATTTTCCCTCATGCTCCACTGAGACGTGTCCCTCGTGTGTTTCATCCGCGCTCACAGACGGCAACAGGCACACATAATATTCCGCGCCAACCTTCATCAGGGTTCTTCCCTTCCAGCACAATATCTATGTCACAGCACTTTGCACATTTTCTCCCTTGCCTCCACGTACAAACAACATAGCCTCGGGCGGCGTAATTGATTGTGACAGCAAGTCCTGGGAGGGTAGTTGGCGGGTTATCGGGTTAACCTGTGAGTTGTAACCCACCTGACACCTGACTAGACGGCAACACTTAGAGCACACATGTAGCAAAGTCTGGAGGCTAAGAGATGTACAGTCATCTTCAGCTGAGGTATTTTCACAGCGTACAGATCAGTCGTGGCATAACCATGAGAGTCAATGTCAACCACACTGAATGTTTTTCAACATTAGTACAATAAGTCGATAAAGTCCTGAGCGAGGCAGAGTATCAACACCTATTTCACTTGCTAGCATAAAGGGAGTTCGGAAACTTGGATGCTGGACTGGAGATGAACCCTGCACTAAGGTAATTACCCCCCTCACAGGGGGTAATTACCTTAGTGCAAAGTTAATTAGAGTTGCACCATAACAAAAAATATATAGCATCCAATACTTTGACATTCATTTTCTTCTATCTTTCATCTTACATACATTTTTAGACTTTTCTGCTTTTCTGTCAAATTTCTGACATTTTTTGGCAATTTTATGGACATATTCTTGTCATTTTCTGCCTCTTTTCTTCCTTTTTGGACATTTTTTTTTACATTTTATTTTTGCCTTTTTTGCTATAAATTTTCTGACATTTTTGGCAGTTTTGTGGACATTTTACGGTAATTATTGGGGGGTTTTCTTTGATTTATGGATATTTTATTTTATTTATTTATTTACTTTTTTAACATTTTCTTTTTTGCCTTGAAAAAATTTTTTTTTCTGACTTTTGGAAATTCAAATTTTGTGTACATTATATGGTTATTTTCTGCTTTTCCTCTTTTTTTCTCATTTTCTGGTCACTTTTTGGACATGTTTAGGTATTTTTAAGAACTTTTTCATCTACCTTTCATCTCTCTTTTTCTGACAATTTACAAATTTGGACTGATAAATATTTATTTATTCATTTTTTTTTTAAATCTAAATAATTAATTCATTTATATAATATTTTCTCTAAAAAAATAAAATATGTAAGAAAAAACGTCTTTTTTTTTTCTTTTTTTTTTACAGAGCCACACACAGGGAGCCACAGGACAAGGATTAAGACTAGGACACATGTGGCTCCAGAGCTGCAGGCTGCAGACCCCTGGGTTAGTGTTAGCTAGCCGCTACAAGAGACATGACACAGATGGATTTGAAGCTTAATAAAAGTGAAAAAACACAGTGCGTTCTGTCATTGGCCAGTTTATGGTGAGGGATCCTGGAGGTTAAAGTAGTTATTTTAAACTGGAAATGATGCGGCTATGTTAGTGTGTTGGCCGCATATGTTTTTCAAAAACTGAATATGAGGCTTGGTTAAGGGCTCTGGACAACATAAAGCACTCCATTTACCATTAGGACCAAATTGTATTTTTCATTTTTTGGGGGGATTGACGTGTTTTTTGGGCAAAATTATAATTAGTAGTAACCTTTTCAATTGCAAGCTAGGAAGCCCAGCGTCAACTCCTTCCAGCGCTACAATATTCATCACAGAGAAGAGCTGTTCACACAGGTATGTGCTAGCAAAACTGCATGTGGACAGAGATCCGGAAACGCTTATGGGTTGCTTTTTTAATAAAACAGCTGTTGAGCTCTATTATGGGCTTTTTAGTTTGTGTGTCAGCACTGCTTCATGTTGCGCCATTAATAAACAGATTGTAATGTGTTTGTAGGAGGCGTTTGCTAGCAATGCTTTGCTATAGCTACTATTAGCATGTTTGCTATCATGCCTGGACCCGCCACATGTTCGGTTGCTGCTTTATTTCTCCTATTTACATCTTGGTGCTGTCAATACCAACATTGCTAACAATAGAGGAGAAACTGATCCCGGCCAAAGTAATTATGGGCTTGACATTCAGAGCCAAGGAACAGATATGTTCAAAACACAGCAACAATACAATCTTGAGAGCAGGGCTTTAGAAATTTGGCTGTAGATACAGAATTTGAAAAGCATGAATTTGCTGTAGAGACAAAAGTAAATGCCTGGCCCTTCAGTCACATTTGTGCATGCATAGTTAAATAAAAGCACCCCAACAAGGGCTCCCCATTGCCGTCAATCGACGGGGTGCGAGGAGGCTCTCCTCACTGACTCCCGCATCCCGAGCTGCCTGTCACGCTCACTTCATTGACAGCTCGGGGATCAACAATGCACCCGTGACCAATCAGTCAACAATTCCAATTGGGGCCGCTAAAGATCTATCTGCTAGTCGACTGCAACTGACGCCAACGAGGCGCGCATGATGAAATGCGGCGCAACGGCTGGGGCGCGATGCGTCGCCGCAACTTGGCCACAGAAATCCGTCAGCGCTCTTTAGTCACTGATGGCAGCTTTGATCTGAGGGATAAAAAGGGGAATTTGTGCGCAACTGCTGCTTGATGACAAGATTAAGATATAGATGTGCATTACGTGCATTTGTGATGGCGCTAGACAGAGGTAAAGTAATGAAGATTATAGAATAGAAGATCAGAAACAGTATGATGACATCATAAGAAGAATAGTGAAATAGGTTTGACTACATTCTGTGCTGGTCCCCAACCCCAAATCCCTAAAATTATATTACACGGGAGATCATCTTCCACACATTATTCCACATATACTTACTATTTAGTCCTAAAGGCCAAAGCATTGGCCCTTTGCTAAATCAAGTCAAATTTATTTGTTTAGCCGTTAATCACAAACGAGTTTCAAAGGGTTTAGCAACTATTAGCGATATCCGCTAATAAACCCCCCCCCCAAACATTTACAGTATATCCCTCCCCGTTCACAAGTCTTTGAAATTTGTTGTATCTATGTCATCATTATGTTGCTATGTGCAGGGTTTTTTTCCCCTCCAGGTCCATACTGTGCTCCCCTATAAAGGAGCACAGACTGGGCCTTGTTTTTTTTCCCTCCCTCCTTCCTCATGTCTCCTTTTTTTCCATCTAAGAAACTAATCGCACTAACTAGCAAACCACCAGGCTTCCTGTTCTGTCTCCCTCTGTTGGTCTTTTTTTTTTTTCATCTTCAGACAGGTTAAATAAAATAAAATGAATCACATCGACAGCTTTGTGTTGCATTTTAAATGTATGAAAAGTACGATAAGAATAAAATGTGATTTGAAGTTTGGTGATACATTATAGTGTCTCATAACAAAATAAGTCTAAAAATAAATGTACATAAGTTATTCCATTTTTATTTCTATAGTATTGCAAAGCATTTATTTAGTGGTATAACCTTGTTTGAATCATGTAAGTAATCATAAAAGCGGCTGAAACACTTTGCAGATGAACTGTTGAAACCTTCAGCGCCGAAGAAAGACACGTCTGTATTATTATCTGCTCAATGACTCATATCCATGATGGTTGCTGCTATGTGTTTCCCCCAACCTTTAGAACAGCAATGACTATGTAACTCGTGACCGCCCTAAAAGAACTAAAAAGAGAGGGCTTCAAAGAATGTGCTTCAGAGTGGTAGGAGATTATAACTATGCACATCTCTGTCAGTTCTCCTCGCGAGCGAAAAAATAATCTAAGTCTCTTGTCTTCCTTCCTTGTCTGTTGTTTATTAAATGTTCTAGGTTGACTGAACCTGACAATAAGAAATAGGGTGTTAAAAAAGTGTAATTCCTGCTCTTTGGTGTATTTGTATACATACAAAAAAGTATGATTTTGATGTGTTCTGCAGACTATAAGCCCAATATTTTCTGCCGTGAGATGCAATAAGTGACGGAGGTCTTAATTATTTGTACAGAGCTATTAGTAAACTAATTAAGTCACCACGTGAGAATTGTCAATTAAATTGGCAATGATTTTTTTTGCCATGATAAAAAAATAAATCCCCTTGCAGTCACCTGACTCTTTTATTGAACATTTGTAAATGTTATTAACATTTTCAAGATGACTAATATGGAGGACCAAAACTGCTAATATTCAAAATAAATAAATGATTAAAAGTGAAAATTAAAACTGAGATAAAAAAATATAATTCGAAAATCAAATAAAAAATAAATAAATAAATGGAAATAAAAACATATATATATATATATATATATATCATTCATTATGTGGGGTCCTTAGTTAGTCCTTTGACACTCATACTGTAAAAGAGCCATCAAACTCTTAATGTGAAAAACTGAAGTGATGGATTTTATTATCCGTTGTACTTATTTAAAGCCCCTTCTTAGTGCACGAGGGGACTTGGTATTAGTGAGAAGATCACAAGTGATGCAGAGATTGGCACAGCTCATATAGCATGATCCTACACAGACGTTACTCTATAGCTAGGGGCAAGGTTTGGATTTGTTCCCATTTTGGGAGATGGGGAGCTTTGGAAGAGATCTAAACATGCTTCATTCCTCCAGTGCCATGCAGGTAGCTGAATTCCATCTGTTATCTGCCTGAGAGACGTTGGGAGCGCTTTGTAAATAAGCTCACATTTCCTGCCTTCATCTGTTTAGCCCAGCCTAAGATTTAGTATTATTTGTATAATACAAAGTATTGACGAGAACATTTTAATATGAAAATAAAACTCCACCCAATCGATGGATGTCTGACTCCACTCTTTCAAATTAACTTTAGTTTTGTCAATAAAATCTCAACGAAACCTGGTTTAAAAAGCGGCTTCAATGTTGGCTTTGTCGGATGGGATCATTTGGTCTCAATCGCACACATCTCCGAGCATAACTTCAACCAAAAAGCCAAGAAACTCATCAAATCGCGCACTTCATCTAATTCCATAGTTTTACATCACGCAGGACGCTCACGTGGGAATTTGTTGTTTCCACAGACTGCATATAGAACACAGCAGCCTGCCTGAATGCCAATATGTGCATCGCAGCTTTGATGTACAGTACATGCGAGGCGGCGCTCCCGCAGGACACTCCACACTCACTCCAGCTCCGATTGGCATTACTGGCATTATTTCACACAGAATTAATTTTTCGATTACCTCCGAGGCAAGAGAGGAAGAAAGTGGGTGTGTGCTTGCCTGAGGTTTATGTAGTAAGAGCTAAACTAATTCATTCACAGACATATGTGTTGGGAGAAGAAAGCACGGCAATCCTCGACAGGCTACGTTAGCATGAGACGATCCCCGTGCGTGTCATGCAAATGACTGCGGGGAACGCACTTTCTGTGGCATTAATGCAAAGACAAGTGTAGCTAAGGAAGATAAACACGAGATGGTGGAAAGTCTGGGATGAGACGTGCTGTGGAGAGGCTTGCCGTGATGCAACATGATTCATGAGAAGAATAAGACACAGATGGAAATGCTTCAAAGCGTCTTGAAAGATGACTTGGAGAGAGACGCTGGGGAAAAAGTTCAGTGAGGTTATGCGGGGATCTCGCTAGAGCACGGCCAGAAAGAATTCGCTGTTAGTACGACAAGATGTGATGTGATATGTCACTTGCATGACAAATTGCTTTCTCAAAATCACAATTTTTTTGTTGTTTTTTTTTAATGAAGAAAAATAACACTGTTGCAAAAATATATAAAAGAGAATGTAAAACTGGTTTTCTAACCATTCAGCCATTTTCTGAGCTACTGCTATGAAGTATAATTATTGTCTATACTGGAGTACTGTAATGTGTGATGGGTCACATGTGGACCCCGCCCTCATTTTGGGCCACCGAAAAAAATCTTTAGTATTATTATTATTATTTTGCATGCTTTCTCTACTACAGTGGACACCCAAATCCTTGCGGATCGACACCCGCAGATTCACCTAATCGTGATTTTAAAATAAATAAATACATGTGCATATATTTTGGGGGGTTTGTTTTGTTTTTGTGGGAAGTACGGTTATTTTAGTTAACGAAAACTAAAATTCAACAAGCATTTTCGTTAACGAAATTAAATAAAAACGAAAAGGATTTTTCCAAAAAAATGAAAACTAACAAACTACATTTTACGTTTGCAGTACTAACACAGCTAATTCTATAGAGTTAATTTGACTGGGACCAACTAGACTCAGTTTTAGAGTAATATTTACACTTGGGAGAGAGTAAAATAAATAATTGAAAGAAAAAAAAGTCACTCAAGGGTTGAGGAACTAACTAACAACCTATGTACTTTTATGTGGATTTTCGTTGCTTCTGGGCCAGCCGGATTAGCAGGGGTCCACTGTATAGATTTAAGTTGTAAAATCACCATTCACCACTAGATGGCATACATGGCTTAGTTATGCTTGCACCGAGTTTTATACTGCACTGTGATATTTTAATATTTAATATCTAATCATTATTTTTTTAATGCATATTTGAACCCACATACAGCAGGGCTCCAGACTAACTTTTTTTACTAGGAGCACAGTGGCGCCTAACCCAAAATTTTAGGGGCTCAAGTAGAAGATTTAGGGGCAGACACTGTTAACTGACTTGCAAAGTAAATATTCAAAAACAAAGGAGTGATTTGTTTGGTTGATAGGAATCTCCATTGCCATAGCCCATCACGGACAGTCTTATGGCCAACATGACATAGCATAAATTAAGGCACATTCGGCTCCAACAAATCTTGAATTAACGTTTTTTTGTTTACACTCGTGAAACCGCACATTAGGTTCACCAGGCAGCAATTTCAAAAACAAGAACAAAGCATCTAAGCGCATGGCATCGATGTTGTTCTTCATAACGCTTTAAGTAAACATGGATTGAATGTGAGGCCCAGGGTGTTGTGCCTCTTGTGACTGCGAATCGCACGCTTTTCTTTCCGTCGTCGCTTCAGCCACGCATCATGTAAATATCACACTTTGAAAACTGCTTCTGTGTGGCGCCGCAGAGACTTTGTGTACGGTCATGTGACTGCCTGCATCCCTTTGATTGGTGAAATGGAGTCATGTGACACATGCCTGAGGCTGTAGTCTCTCTGACAAATCAAAACAAACAAAAATAGTAAGCGGAATATAGCTTCATGTAACAAAGTAAAAGTTGTGTTTTTTCTTGACAATATTTCTCAAAGCTAACCTTTGTAACAATTGGCCCAAAAATATCTTTACAATAGCCTTGTTATTTGACCATTTATAACTGAAACATTTTTTAATTAGTAGATTACCACCTTAGCTGTTCATAATGGGTTCTCCTGCAAGCCTCTGGCCAATAGTTTCCAGACTGGATTCGGGTTCGAATTTCCCGCCCTCTGTCTGCGGATGTGACATCATGCGCGTGTTGTGTACGTGAATAAGGGAAAATGCAGTTTCATTTTTTGGCCACGGGTGGCAGTAGCGATTCCCAATTCAATTTTCTGCGTTCAGTAGCTTTAAAGTAAAGAAATGTTGCATTAAAAAAAATAACTGAGTAAACATTGAACATTTAGTTGGAGCAATTAATTGTAAGCCAAGGACTGTATCTGCAAATAATTGGGGTGTCGTTTGACAACACTCTTCTTTTCTTTTTTTTTCAAACTGCAGAACCCCAGTTGATTTTTTTTTTTTTTTGATTACTTGTACCCCGGAGATGCCACCAGAACTATTTTCTCAGACATGACAAGGCCAAGATTACACGCTATTTAGGCAAAGAGGTGCTCCTCATGACTAGCAAATACATTTTTGCATAAAACTATCACAATGTTCTTGGCAAAACGTGTATGGCCATCAAGGCCAAACAATTCTAATATGCAAATGCTCACTCATCTGAGTCTAAAAAAAAAAATCCCTGAAAACTACCAAATTGTATTTTTAATGTTTCCTCTTTGATTTCAGCAAACATCAGAAGATTTATTATGTGTATGTTTAATTTTTACTTTGGCTTTTTTTTTTTTTTACTACAATACTTTGATAAATATAATCATAGTGGTGACTTTACTGTACTTCCACACCATTGGTCACTAAAATGTTACGTAAAATAAACAGCCTGTTTTATGATAGCAACAGTTTGACCCAAGAATGGAGTACGGTAATAAAATTTCATTCATTTTATTTTGTTTGATCCACTTGTTACAGGCAATAATAATTGTGTATGTCAATAATAAAGATTTGGAACCTAACCAGCAATGGCCGGCGAAAAAAGTTATGTCATCTGCTACTTTAATATGCAGTGATATAGATTTAAAAGGAACAGAGGAAGTTAAAGAATCTCTCTGTCATTAGCAATTTGAATAATGTGTAAAAGATTACATGGTCAAGGGATTTGCAATAGAAACAAAACATTAACTCATTCACTCCCAGACATTTTCGCTGAAGCAATCCCCTTCGCTCCCGGCTGTTTTACTGGATTTTGACTGATTTTGTGAGGTCCACAGAATATTCTGTTCTCTTGCTATACAAACATGGAACCTACCGAAAGAAAGATTAGAGTCTCTTTTTTCCATCAGGAAATAAAAAGTGTTTGTATCGGTTTCTGTTTTGCAGCAATAAGCATTAGAATATAGCTAAGTTTCATCATTATTTACAAATCTTTTGAAAACACTGGCAAAAAGAGCATGTTGCAACATGGCCCTGGTTGATCTTTTATACTCTGCGGCCACCTGCTGGCCGTTTAATGTAATAAATACCATTGCTTTAAGCGACCTCTTCATGTCAGAAGCCGTTTCAAAGCCTCCTGTATGCTCTAGCATAAACAAAACATAAAAAACGCATATATATATATATATATATATATATATATATATATACATACACACACACACACACACACACACACACACACACACACACACACACACACACACACACACACACACACACACGTTTTGGGGGTTGAATGAGTTAATGGCCTAACAACCTAACCCTGAGGCATGCCAGTGAGGAGGCGAAGTCTAAAAAGAAAGCATCAATCAGAAGTGCTAAGAACAGCTGGAAATCCAGAAAGAAAAAGGCAAGAAAAAATTATACATTTAATATTTTCACGCTACATATAAATAAGGGAAGGCCTAAATGAATTCTGTGCATGTATGTGTAATGGAACGCAGCAAATAATTAATTCCCGCTATCTGCTATCAGTGATCATTTCCGCATGGAGAGAAGCTTCTAACAAGCTATCATGTTTCCACTTTCAAACAAGACATCAACACCCTCCGGATCCAAATTCATATTCTGGTCGAGCGATCCCCTGAGCAGTGGTCTGAAAAGGCCAGGAGTTATTTCCATATTTATTGTGCAGCTTCAGTCCCCAATGAATAAATCAGAGGCACAGCGAACTTTCTACACATTCCTTCATAAGAAAGTGCTTTAATGCGCATCATTAAGGTGGCTTAAAATGTCACAAGTACTTTGTTGTCATTTACTAAACCAATGAACTGACGATGTAGTGAGTCGTCTTTACTCTTGCTGTCATTGTCTTAACTTTGTGGCGGCGCTCTTAATCACGGCACTCTCGCTGATTGAACCGGTGTACTAAGCCAATTAGGGTAGTCACAAGTGGTTAATTAGGTGAGGGAATGTGCTGCATGGAGCCAAAATGAGCCACTGAAGGAGTCAGGAACACGGCAACATCACTCCATGCTATTAGTCGTCAACAGATCTTTGCTAGAATGTTTCAATAGGTGCAAGAAAATGAATCAAAGTCTTCAGTAATGGGTCTGCAACAGAAAGTGTTGTGTTGGTCACTTGCCAAGAATAATTGTGATGGAAACGTTCTGGCAACAAATAACGGCTTCTAATCAAACGACTGTATCATTTGTCATCAGTCGCTTCCTGTTCCGCTAGAAGCATTTATGCTACTCGGCGGCTCATCTTATTGCATTTCTATTCATATCAGTCAACGTCGCATACTTTTTCAAAAGGCGGCCGACGTAAAACTTTTGTCCTCTACAGTAAGAATCACAGTAGGAAGGGATAAGGGGTCATGTTGAAATATTTTGTCGCTACCACAAAAAAAAATAAAGACAATAAGAAAGAGGAAAAATGCCATGTCATTAAAATGTAAACTGGTAATATTTCAGAAATATTTTAGCGTCTGAACCTGTTAGCCCCACTGAGTGCAGTGTGAAAGAGTCGAGTGGCAACACTAATTACCATTTTCCAGCATACCCATATTTGGAAGTGCTGACATAGCAGCCTACAGCAAAGTAGAAACGGAGATTTGGCCGCTGGTTATACAGCACTTTAACAAGATGTATCGTTCATTAATGCAAAAGAAAGCCCTGACCAGAACATTATGATATCTGTCATAATGGAGTGAGACATTTGTGTGACATAAATATTCACAAAAATCAATGAAGACCCCCTTTATAGCCTGGACATAATTTGAATTCCTTGTGTATAAAATAAATAAATAAATAAATAAGTTTTTTAAACAAATCCAAATTATTTCATACAAAACAATTTTGTAAAAAGTCATAAAAATAGTTACTTTGCCTGGTGATGAGTTACTTTTACAGTATTATGAAGTAATTCAATTACTAACTTGGTTACTTTTTTCAGCAAGTAATCAGTAAGTATAACTAAATACTTTCATGAAGTAACATTCCCAACACTGGCCCTGACTTTTTCTCATTTGAAGAAAAAGCTTGTTTTGTTTTGCTTCAGACACTGCAGCTTTCCGTGCTCAGTCTCCTCATACAAGATGAACTTCCTTATTATAGCAAACGTGTACTAGAAACTTTTGTTCACCTCTGCTGGTGTTAGCATGCACCGTTCCAACCACTACAGGATGTTTTTCACATATCGCCTGTAGGTGGAGGCTCAAACGAGGGCCAGTAATGTGCAGTGCATCAAATAGGTCATCCGGAATAGTCATGGCAATGACAGAGATTCGATTCTCATAACAATTCGAGTGTACAATCCAAATAATTTTGATAGTGTAAAATTGCTACAAAGCTTTAATATCTGTTATTTGCTCCGCCGTGTCATGGGCAACACATCCAACCTACACTCAAACAAAATAGAGCTATTACTAATGGTCCACAGGTAGCCCATTTAAACAAACTGTGAAGTGACCATCAACGCGACCTAATATCTCTTTCTTGCTTCTTCATAATAAGCAGACGAGAACAGGGCAATAGAAAAGTGTTGATTTTAGAGCAGAGCAGAGCTTGGCTGAGGCGAGATCTGCTACCTTCATTTGGATGCTAAGCTCCGGGCACTTCTTCACAGCTTGTGGCAATACTGAGGGAAAAAAAACACACTTTCTCCCATTTCTCCACTACCATAACCACAAAAAAATGTGCAGCAAGTTTTCTTTTTCAATATTTCAAAAGCTGGACAAAGAAAGTTCTCGCAGAAAGAAACTTCTGTTCAGATTTATAGGATCTTCTCTCTCTTTGGCTCTTTTTCTTTTTACTGTTGGGAGCCATTGAATAGCCAACGCTATAACTGAAAACTCTCTTGAGTAGCGCTAAGTTGAAAATACAGCGGCGAGGATATTTTCCTTACCACGTTGCGCACACACACTCATACACACATTTTCTACGATGAGGACATCAGTTTGCAGAGTCGTATCCACATGAATCTGAAAAAACTCCTGCTACAATGCTCGCAGCCAATAAGAATGCAAGAAAGTCGTTTGCAATTTGTTTACAGATCTGACTCAAGTGTGTTGGGCAGCTCATTCAAGCTGATTAGATGATTTACACGTTCCGAGATCATTATCTCATTAAAAGCATTGGATTGTGTTTTGAAGGTCTTTTGGGGGATGATTAGAGGAGCTTCAAATTGCACATTAATAGTACAAAATGGTCTATTTGCCACATGGCTTGAGAGCAAAAACTAACCGCGTTGGTTTAGGCCGCGTAAAAACCAACAGTGGCGATGTTTGGATAAATTGTTCACTCAACGCAGTTAGTTTGAACACCTGCATCTGTTATTGGCTTGCCTGGAAGACACGCAGTCGCTGCACAGCTAATGATGCGTCCTGTATGAATAAACAGTAGCATTTGACCCTGATGGTTAACTGGCAATTTCACTAAGGAGGAGTTGTTTTTTTCAACAGCTTCAATCAAAATATTTCACACCGTTTTTTTTAAGGCAGACAAGTTTGAGGAGAGGCTGATCATGGAAAATGATCTGATTCGGAACTGATCATTTCTAATTTTTTCATCATTTCTATTTGCTTGGACTCTTCCTATTAGGGGTGGAACGGTTCACAAATTCCACAGTTCAGTTTGGTTTTGTGCTCACGGTTTTCGGTTCAGTTTGGTATGCAGTTTTAGAAAAATTAATTATGGCCTACTGAATGGAAAATAACCATGAATTAATATGTCCTCATGTAACCTCTTATATCTGAACTGTTGTAAAGCACAAGGGCGGAATTGAGCCTGGGAACTCTTAAGTTGAATGCCTGTTACAAAAACATGTTGTCGAGGCAGGACACCTGCAGTCCTCCCTATTTTAGAGACATGTTTTCAAAGCAGGACACGACTCACAGAAAGGGTGCCTGGGAGAGGAATTGGCCAGCCCGGCTTCTCACGCTCATCCCTGCTTGTTAAAGAATAAAAGATGGAGCGGCGCGCGGTTTGGGTAGAGTCAGCTGAGGGAAGCGTACGTTCGCCCAGCCATTAAGCAGCTCGTTCTACCAGGACCGTCAGCTCTCCGGTCCAGTGTCAAGGTAAGCGCTGATGAGATTATATTATACTGCTTAGCGTTGAAGTGTGTTGATTGCTGTTTGCGGGGAATGAAGGACACAATTATTCTAGCACAGTATATCAGTCTCTGTGTATTCATTGTTGCCGCCGATCACTCACGATCCTGCATAAAAATATAAAAATGAAGCAGTGTTTTCCACAAAACACCTACGGGCGTCGACTAGCAACGTGCTACGCTAGCATTGAATATCCTCGGGTTAAACCAAGCTCCCGAGTCCAGTCTGAAACAAAACACCTCAGTCACGAACGTAGCGATTTCCGTCCAGTTGTAATTCCGACGTCTGTTTCATGTACCAGAAATTCGGTAGTACGGTGGTAGCCGACTAGTGTTATGAAACCCGAGACTTGAGAAACCCAGGAGGCTGTACCCGCCCCGCTTCAAAATGATTGGCTGTCGCATCACTGGAAGGATATGACGCACATGCTATGAGGTGCTGCCGTAACCATGGAAGCCACTGTAACTATGGACAGCGCCATAGTGGGTTATCGGCGGTCGGTGAAAGGACCATATGGCATATCTAGTTGAATCAATTTTGGGTCACACATTGTTACATGGGCTAGGCAGAACTGTCCCCTATGTGGGTGGGCAGCCAAGACAGTAAAAGAGTAGAAACCATTTTGGACAAATTAGATCTTCTTCCGCATGAAAAGAAAAAGCCTCCAAAGCTGTGTATTCTTTCTGGCATCTGGTAAATCGTACAACTGAGAATATAGAGTCTTCTGGTAGTTACTATTAGTATCGCGAGCATTAAAGATAAAAGGACCATGCAAAACATTTCTATTGGCGCCATGGCCCGGATACTAAATAATCTGAATTATTTGACGCAAAACTCTTGGGTTGAAAAAGAATCTAATAATCGATATGGAATTGATCCTTTTCAAGCCCAATATCAATTCATAAAACCATGAATCGATTATTTTGTATATCTTTTCCCCCTAAATTCTTAAGAAAAAAATCATTTTAAAGGCCAAATTCCTTTGTATCTTACTTCTCACATTTATGAAAGACCTAATTTATTGGAATTTAAGACAATTCAGAATCCTTTTAATTTATATTCACAATTATTGAATTAGATTATGAAAATATTTTGATTGCTTCCTTGCTGATGCGAATCTTTGCGTTACTTTCATTAACAAAGTAAATAAATGAACCAGTTACTGCCTCTGCAAAACTTACATTGGAATTTAATATTTGTGGGGTTTTTATCATGTCCTTGACATTTAAAAAGAATTGATGTGCCATAATTATATATATATACAGGATATAAATATATTCGGAAAAAAATCAAAATTTAATCAAACTGAACTCTTGTGAATCGAAATGGAATCAATTGAGGAAATTAGAATCGATACCCAGCCCTACTTTGTAGTACGTGTCTTTCTTGTAACTATAAGTTCAGTGCTTTAGACCATGTCCCAATGATTCCTGGACCTCTCGTCACCGAGCAGGGTTTTCTTTTGCCCAACAGGAGTTACCCGGCGAGTAAATATAGAGAAAAGTTCCTGTGAGACAAACGCATAACTGTCAACAAATGGCTTCGTCCAAGCATCTCCTGGCATCGTTTCCGCTTGCCTGCTCCCTTTCCTTAGCATAAACAATCCCTTGATGCAATCTCTCCAATATCCCGTCTCACACTGGTAGAAGTGGCAGCGGGTTACATCAGCATAGCACCAAGCTGTGCTGATCCAGGCTCAAAAACGGCTGGGCCAACTGTTCCGCTCCGTTTGGCACACCTGACGAGGGACGGGGCTCTTTACAGCAACCCGACGAGCAGCCTTCCAATCCCGGCCATTGTCACCATGCCTCTCTTTCTCTGAAATTCCACAACTTTCCAAGCCATTGAGCCCATTCGCCACTGTCATTTATCTAATCGTCACACTGCATGACTGCCATCCCACTGCCAAATGGTGGGGCTTGTCCACCTGAGTGCCGAATGCTAGTCTCATCCAAAAGAGCTTCACGCCACTGCACCTGATAAAGCGCAAAGCCTGTGGCCGCTCGCCATTATGTCAATGTACACGGTCAGAAAAGTTCAAGGACTGCTCTCACAAAAGATGCATGTCAAATGTACAGTATGTAAAAATTACCTGCTGTAGATGGTGGAGCCCAATTCATGTTGAATAATATCCGGGAGAAGATTGCGATAGAGCTTGCTAAGGTCAAATGGTCGAAAATAATAAATATTCACTTGTGGCTCCGTGCCAGCCGTATTGTTTCACTTTGCTACTCGAGCATGGTGGCTTAAAAACACTTCTGGAAACAACCTTGACAGATTGAACACTTTTCAGACAAGAGTCCTTCTCGTGTTTCACATGATGACTCTGATTGTCATGATTGAAAATTGCAATTATGCACATAGTCACACATAACAGCTCATTAAGACATTATCTGATTAAGATAGACTAATTTACTCCTCAAGCTGTGAATAGATATTGCATGTAATTATTATAATTAGTAATAAATTCACTATCAAAATTTTAAAAAGCTAATGGTATGTTGCATACAAAGTTGTAGTCATTCAAAATGGCCGATATGACATTTATATAGATAGTAAATAATCAAGGGCATCCATCCCTTTAATAAAAAACAGCAAAAAAACAGTTGGGTCAAAAATAACCCAAATGGGTCAAAAAAGGACTAACGCAGATTTTAAGGTTATTCCATTTATTTTATAAATGTTTGTTTGTGGGTTATTGATTTAATTTGACCCAACTTTTTGACTTAAATAACTCAAAAAGTTGTGTCAGTTCCGGCTTGACCCCGTTCAATTGTGTTATTAAATTAACCAAAAAGTTGGCTCAAATGAATACCCCCATAATTGGGTTGCTTTGTGAATATAATTTGACCCAACTTTTGGGGTTAAATAAATCTTTTTGTTATTGAACTTTTTGGGTTAAATAACTCGGAGTCGGTCAGTTCTTTTTTTTTTGACCCAATTCAATTGGTTTATTCAATTAACCCAAAAAGTTGGGTCAATTGAATAACCCACAAAATTGGGTTACTTGCTGTGTAGGTTATTAATATAATTTGATTTAACTTTTGGGGGGTTTCAATAAATCTTTTTGTTATTGAACTTTTTGGGTTAAATAACTCGGAGTCGGTCAGTTCTTTTTTTTTGACCCAATTCAATTGGTTTATTCAATTAACCCAAAAAGTTGGGTCAATTGAATAACCCACAAAATTGGGTTACTTGCTGTGTAGGTTATTAATATAGTTTCATTTAACTTTTGAGGGGGGTTAAATAAATATTTTTGTTATTTAACTGTTTGGGTTAAATAAGTTGGAGTCGGTCAGTTCTTTTTTTGATCCAATTTCATTGATTTATTCAATTAACCCCAAAAATTGGGTCAAACGAATAACCCACAAAACAACCCCTCAAAAATTGGGTTGCTTTGCTTTTTTGGGGGTTATTAATTTAATTTGGCCCGACGTTTTAGGTCAAATAACTCAAAAAGGTGTGTCGGTCCATTCTTGACCCAATATAGTGTATGTTTGACCCAACTGTTTTTACAGTGTAGTAAAACTAGGGTGAACACAACTGAACCTGGCAATACATAATAAAAAAGTAGGAGATATGTTGTACGCATTTAAAACTGCAGGACTCAGCAGCCCATTCCCCCATGACGAAGGATACCGCAATAGACCGTGCAAAAACTGGGTTCGAGTCTAGACTCAAGCCTTTATATATGGAGTTTGCATATTCTTCCAGGAAACAAAAAAAAAGCAGCACACAGAGAGAACCCGAATCATGGCATGCTAGGCTGACCGAAGACTCCGAATTGTCCAGTGAATGCACGTCGACGCCGGCCAGACCAGCATGTTGTTTAACATCCACGTTTGCCTCTCTTTCTGACTGTTGTTTGTCATGAAGGGCGGCAGAGGAGAGCAGAAAAAGTGGGAGGATATGGTGGGAGTGCTCACACTGACAGGCGGACAAATGACAACGATTGCGACTTGTATCTCAGGGCTTTGTGCACTTTGATCCGTGGCAGGTGGACTGATTCATCAATGTGCAGACAGATGTTATCATGAGTGGGAGACACAAGTGAAAAATGACGGCCGAAGGGACAGGAAGTGGGTGGAAGAGGGAGCCAAACAGTGAGGATGTGGTCAACGGAGGGAAGAGACCTAAGTTAGGGAGGCAGAAAGTTTTGAGGGAGTTTCTCAAGGACACAAAGTAAGGAAGGATGCAAAATGTGTCTGCTAGGCAGGTAAATAAATAATGGTTATTCTCAAGCCGTTACCAGATGAAGTGTGTTTGCAGAATAGTCGTATTAGTTCAATTGTAACATTGTTACTTTTGCCAATTTCAACTTATTTCTATGACCATTGCAGGTTTTTCTTTGTACAACGGAGGGATACCAACAATTTTTTTCCATGACGATACACACTCCCAGTCCTTGTTTCTATGGAAACCAACCCCAAAGGGGGTTTGAAGGATGCAAAACAGGTGCTCTGAGCGGTTCGAACATTGCTGTAGATTTTTTTTATATAACACTGAAATCAAGAATCATGAACACATTTGTCTGTATTATCTCTGCGGAAGCTGTTTGTGTCTCCATTTTTTTTTTTTTTTGAATATTTCTTTTCGAGCTTTTCACCAAGTATGCTGCACCACACTTGGGCCTACCTCATTTTTGCATGCAACACATTTGACTGGACAAAAGATGTTAAAATAGATGCGTAATCCTTGACTAATTCAAACCAAATCCCTCTTGTTTGTGTCCTGCCACATAAGCAGAAATGGAGAAACTGTTCACTCTTCCAGTTAAGAGTGAGTGCTACTTTTTTTTCCCTCTTTCAGACACCATAGTTTTATTTTAGACAGCCAGCCCCTGCATCACCCACACACCAATCATACCCCACCCACACTGCCATCCACCATCTAACCCACACACACACACCTAAATCAGAACTAGCCAACATTACTCAAACGCTAATCCATCGATTGAGTTGGCTGCAGAATGTCGTACAGAACATTTTCTCCGCTCTGGTAAGCAAACTAATTAGCAAGAGAGATCTGACCCTTTTGTT
The DNA here is from genome assembly GCF_051991255.1 of Vanacampus margaritifer. NCBI lineage: Eukaryota > Metazoa > Chordata > Actinopteri > Syngnathiformes > Syngnathidae > Vanacampus > Vanacampus margaritifer. The sequence continues at coordinate 10,098,492 of NC_135449.1, forward strand.
CAAACAGTACATTTCTTGAAAACTACAATTACCAACTCAATTAGAGATCCTTCGAGTTCATGGATGTGTATCAGACCAGTGCACTACTACATTTGGAATATGATTTGAATAAGTGCTCTACCTCACACACATCACCCATGTCATTTGGACAAGCACAGACAATGCATGTAATGAATAGAGACATTAATGCATAAAACATCTCTACAAAATGATCACTTTTACCTGAGTGAGAGAAAGTGAGAGAGAGAGATTATGCTAGTGAGAAAAATTAGTAGAAATTATTTTTTCCATATTTATTTTTATTTTTGAAATATAATATATTAAAATATTCTTTAAATAAATTAATGATTTAAATAAAAAAATAAAAAATGTTCAAAAAATGTCAGTCCGCAGATTTAAGTTGTCAGAAAGAGACAAAAGGTAGATGAAAAAGTGTTGAAAAATTACCTAAAAATGCCCAAAAGGGAAAAGGAAAAACAGAAAATTACCATGAAAGTCCATGAAATTGCTAAAAATGTCACATAATTGAATTTTAAAAGAGAGTAAAGAAATTTTTAATAAATGAATGAATGAATGAATAAATAAACATAAATTGTACAAAAACAAAAGAAGAAAGGCAGAAAATTACCATAAAATGTCTTTGGAAGGACCCCCCCCCCCCCAAAAAAAAGCCAGAAAATTTGACAGAAAATGTATTTTTAAAAAGGGCAAAAAAGAAAAGATTTAAATAGTAACCATAAAATGTCCCAAAAATTACCATAAAATGTCCACAAAATTGCCCAAAAAGTCAGCAAAAAATATTTGAAATAAACGCAGAAATGAAAATATTTTAAAAAGCATTTATAAAATGTCCGAAAACAAAAGAAGAAATCCCGAAAATTACCATAAAATGTCCACAAAATTGTCAAAAATGTCAGAAAATTGATAGCAAAAAAGGCAGAATTATTTTTTTTTAATAGCCAAAAATGTGCAGAAAAAGGCAGAAAATTACCATAACATAAAATGTATAATATGTCCATAAAATTGCCAAAAATGTCAGAAATCGACAGAAAGGCAAAAAAGTCTAAAATGTAGGAAAAAAGAAGCCTAAAAAATTACAAAACAAAAGAGAAAATGTAGACGAAAATGGATGTCTACATATTGGATGCTGCTCTCCTATTTTTGTTTCGTGGTGCAGCTCAAATTAGTTAATGGGCCCTCAGTACATTAGACTAACACCAAAACACTGTTTCCTTCATCACAATCTTCAAATGTTTTGTGGCTCTAGACAGATTTTCTGTTATTTATTTGGCCTAGAATTGCGGTTAAATGATTAACAAATATGCAAACGTACGAAAATGACCACTTGCATATCAACTCTAATTTGGCGAGACAAACGGATGCATTAGCCTCACACTGCTACAACGCTGGTTGAATGCCAGCCTAATTCTTCATAACTGTCCTCATTTGGTGTCCAAATACGTTAATGCCGTGGCACGGAGGATTTCCAGTCCCGATGTTTAATACTCAGAAGCAAGTCAATCTCATGTTACTTCACAATCATAGTTACCACACCATTAGTTGGAAAAGGCACAATCTTGTTCCCTAATGTTCCACAATGCGTTTGTCAATATCCCCCGTCACGGCATCTTAACATCCAGCCTCGTAACATTGGCCGTTTGAGTGAGGTTATTAAGTTGTACTTTGCCAAAGCCATTTCTTGCCTCTTGGTCAGAGTGCATAAACTCAAAACAGACAGATGTGGGCTTCTTATTGAAGCCATTTGTCTTTGGATTGGCACTAATGCAAGAACACACCGGGCTCCACGTAGTGCTGTGCAAAAGTCTGGGGGCCACCGTTGCATGTGTTAGTTTAGCAATATCACATTGGGCACAAAATGGCACCAAAATAGAGTGCAGACTTGCATCAATAATGAAACAAAATGAAAAATAGGTGAAAACAAATGAAGATGCAAAACTTTCTTTGTCTCGTCAGACCACAAAACTTTGTCCCAGGGTCAATTTTACAAACCTATAGCCTTTTCAAATGAGAATACTCGTACCCGCTACTTTATTCTCCCCCAAGTAGTCCTCTCAGTCCTATTAGTGTAAAGTATTTGGACGGATTGCATCACACTCAGCATGGCTCATTCTCACACACGCACCGCATGTGCCAAGGGTCAGGTTTGTTGGCGGACAGGCACTAATTACAGTATTTACTGTACATGTCGTACGAGCCATTTACTCCGAGCTGCTATTTTGTTGCGTTCCACAGACTGCAAACTCCTGTTGACATTTTAATACAAACTTGGCGCTCCTCAATTACCTCAACCAAACAATACAAATATTTGTCACCGCTGTCCAACGGAGCTGATTCAATAAACAAGCTTTTTTGTTTTTGCGCTAATGAGCATCTTTGCCTCTCTGGCTTTTACCCAAGCCTAATTCACTTCAAATTAAAGTTTGAGAACTTGACGTTTTAATGCCGAAGGCAGTTTATTAAGGAGTCAAAAACAAAGGGAAATGTGGTTTAATTTCAAAAAATGGGTATCCTTAGGTTTAGGTTCTGTAAAAGCAAGTTCAACTAGTATAACATTGTTCTACTAGCACTGAACAGTTAGAATGCCTTATAAGGTTCCCACTTGAGAAGAGCGTAAAATGGAATGAAATACAGGTGACTTACACTAATGTAGTAGAAAAACGATGATGTAATCACAGAAAATTTGCTACATCAAGCAATACTAGTCACATTTTACTCCTTCACAAACCAGCATTAGCCAAGGCTATAACTTATTCACATTGAAAAGCTGCTAAACACGAAATGTTACCGGTTTGTTGTGGTATTATTTCGATTATAATGCCATGATTACACTTCTCTTCATTACCCATCTATTAATGCATGTAATATCGGGAAATTGGGCACGACAGCCTCCCCTCCTTTCCTCTCGTTTTGTCTTTTTCTCACTCGTTCATCTCCCCTTCCTTCTCAAAAAGCATGATCAAGGTTTGAGTCACGCGAGTGTGAGAAATGAAATCCCTCTAATTAGGCCAGCAGCTCTGCCTGCCTCCCAAACCTCCCCTCATTGAGACAAATTTCTAATTAATCGCTGTGCGTTGCTGTTGACTGTATTTGAACGGTTGAGGGAATCTTATGATTCCTCATTCAAGAAGTAGGACAAGTAGGGAAATGCCCTTGTGGATGAAGAATCTATCCATCTACATATCTATGTATCTTATTAAAAATAGCAACAATTATAATCAGTGCTCTGTTGTTTTTGCCATTGGATGCTTATCTTCTATTCAGTCTTTGCATAGCCAGGAAAAAAAACGAGCAATCGTTAAGACCGACTGGCCTCCGTTGTGTGTGAGAACGAGATATTTCCTATGCTGTCTGACTGTTACAGAAATTCAAATGACACCATAAAAAATATGGAATCAATGTCAGTTTATTTTTCTTGGAATTCCCCAACAGCCGACTCGAATGATTTCAGTCGGCGCGCACGGAAGAGAATGCAGACAATTTACTCTCTGAGAGCATTTTTGTCTCCTTGAGTTTGTCTTTGATGCGAAAAACTTTGAAGCACTTTTGAGGACGTTTTCTCATGAGCTTTGACAGAAGAGTGAGAACTACAGTATATAGTAAGTAGGGGGACCATATTCTGTGGTTTAGCATTGCAGAGCGCTACCAGCGAGCTAAAGTTCGGCGAGCTAAAGTTCAGGGCCATTTATATGGCTCAGGTCCTTATTTGAATGCTTAGGAAGTTAGGTATGTAAAACGCTGACCTACTTTTTCTTTTAAAGAATAAAAGACTTTTAAAAAAAACGTTTTAACAAAACATGCCTTTCTTTTTTCCCTAAATCCCTCATGGCGGTAACACAGTGCACTCCGCTTCACGTTTGTTGCACAATGAAATTCATGAATTTATGTTATAAAAAAAAAATTATAAAAAAAGACGACTGGACAGGATGCAAAAAAGTGGACATTTGTTATAAATCAATGTATTTATTTAATTAATTACTGTTAATTATTATATGTAGCTACTAATCGGCAGTGACTTAAATTGATTTTTAAACTGCCCATTGAAAACAAAAGCCAAATCGGAAATTTTTCATTCGTATCAGAACGGGTCATAGCATAAATTGCCCGTTTGGATCATGGCGCGAACGTCTTCATATGAGTGACATGTCTTACGAAGCCAGTTTGGCATGTGGACGCCGGACCGGAGACGACATGTTAGCTTAGCGCTAGCGAGCTGATAGAACACAATATAGGTGGATTTACTGGATCAAATCAAGCAAAGCTCCCTGGCTTCTACCATTAGCAAGGGTACGGCAAGGGATTTTGGAATTTGAAGTAAACTATTTGATTGATTATCGGTAGAGGCAATAATCTCTACAATTCTGTCCAAGCAAGATGCTCTCAAAAACTTGAGACAAGACGCTGGCAAGGACTATTGGTCTGTAGTTATCAGAACAGCTAACTTTTCCCGCTTTATCCTTATCACTAGAACTAGCAAGACAGAAATCATTCTATCTGGCAAAAAAAACAAACGTTAATTAAGAAGGCATTAAAGCAGATGGCAAGAAAGGGGGGGGGGGGGTCAACCTAATGCCAGCATATTTAATGTGCTGTAAAAGCGTTGCCATGCGCTAATTTACAGTATATTTACAGTATAAATCACCTCATGTGAAGAAATTGCTGTTGTATCAAGACACACAACATTGGAAGGAAAAACACTCACCAGTTTGGTCTTGACAGTTCTGATGTTGCCAAAAAAAAAAAGTGCCAACAGTGCCAACGATAGCCGTGCCGGATTTCTTCTTTGCCCCCGAAGTAGCTGTTCGCGCCCGGGTTTTGACATCAGCCCACGCAGAGCCATGTTGTCGTCCCCTTTTAACTATACCGGATTCCCGATGGAAGGAGCCCCGTCGGGGCCGATAGCGGGACTTCCTGGCGCGGCTTCCGCTCCGGCGCGCACCGCTGTTCCTCCCCGTTGAGAGTCATCCAGGCCGGCGACTACACCACCCCCGGCCTCGGACATCGCTGGCCAATCAATTTGGGGCCCGGTCAGGTGCTTCCAAAGCTACACATTCAGCGGGTCATACCCGTTGTAACTTCCCGCAGCTGCGTGACGTGTTTCATGGCGCAGACCTCAGAGGCCAGCTGCTCCAATCTCCCAATTAGACACGGGACGTCCATGTTGGAAAAAGTTACCGGGGTTGCGCTTCCGGGTCGTTAGAGACAAATCTGGGTGTGTTTTCACCGCACTCATTCAAAACTTTTTGGGATGATTCTATCCAATCAGTCAAAGGTGTTTGCAGCAAGCAGCACAATCTCATCTTGACTCATTGTTTTCGTTTTAACAGCAAAAAAAAGTTCAACTTATCCTCAACAATGACTTTGCCGTCCACAGTTGTGTGTACATCTGGTTTTAAACGAGGGCGGCTAAAAGTGCGAGTCGCACCCGCACGGCAGCATCCGCCATCTTGAGCCTATACTGTGAGGTATAGAAAAATGCTACGTAAGTTAACTACCATTAATTACCATTTTTGATCAAATTGGATTTTTCATTTGTTGTAAGTGTTTTTTGTTGAAACATTTTTTTCAGGAAAAGTACAATAAATAACCAATTCAAGTTTATTCTGCACTACCTTGTTATTGTGAATACAAATAGCAGATGGTAGGTGTGAGTCCGAGCTATAGTAGTTAACTCATTTGCTCCCCAAAACTAAGTTCTATTTCAAATGTTTTAAGTGTCACAAAAACATATTTATATGTTTTTTTTTATGCTAGAGCATACAGAAGCAGCCTCCGAATTGAAGAGAATGCTTGAATAAATGGTAGTTATTACAAAATCAGCCAGCAGCAAAGAGATCAACCAGGGCAATGTTGCAAACAAGCTCACTTATCCACAGTTCTAAACAGATTTGTGAATAATGATAAAACTTAGCTATATTCTAACGCTAATTGCTGAAAAACAGAAACCGATAGATTTTTTTTCCTGATGAAAGAAGAGACTCTAATCTCTCTTTGCTAGCTTCCATGTTTTTATAGAAATAGAACACAATATTCTGTGGGCCTTGCAAAATCAGTTAAAATCCAGTAAAACAGCCGAGAGCGAAGGGGGTTGCTTCAGTGAAAATGACTCGGAGTGAATGAGTTAAATATTAACCATTTATTTAACTAGCCAAACTTCTTCAAGCAACTTGCATCTAAGTAGTATTTAAAAAATTACAAGGTTCTTCCTCTAACAAAAGTCTTTAACCTTTCAAAATCAGCCTTGATCCCCTGAAGTTTGAAACAAGGGATATAACAACCATGCCCAATAACAATTGGTCACCTTGAGAAGCATCATTAAAAATGAAGAGTTGTCTTTGCTGCAACAACCATTACCAACTGCACCTGCAAAACCCTCGCAGCCCTGAATTGTAATGGTCTGTATTAGGGGGCCATGATAATAGTGGATGTAATGCATAAGAATTGGAGCCACACACACACACACAGGCACTGCTGTCCCTCTACAACAACTGTTAGAATCAATCTCAGACTCTCAGCTGGTCTAAAGCAATCAGTGTGATGGGATTCCACTTGCTGCTCGCTTTACATATTCAATCTGTCTCAATCTTCTGGAGATAAACACAGCTTCCCGAGGTCCTTGGCAGCAGTGCGCACCGTGGCTTGGCTGTAATGAGCCGTGGAGGGCTGACGGAGCCCAGCGTACAAGCTCCAGCTCAGCGCCTACGGGGGGATGGCGTGGGTCGAGCCCCGTGTAGGTGCAGCTGGCCCTTCAAACTGCACGAGTGGAGTTTGAGGAGTGTCGTCACGGGGAGTGTTTATGTACTGTTTTTGTACTTGACACTGATCCGATGGCTCCACTCGTGTACGTTCATCTACACTTATTGTTTTTCCTTTATGCAAGCAAAAGGTTTTAATCTCTTACAATTTGGTGAAATTTGCATTCATAAAGACAAACGACATGATGGCTGGCAAATTAAAACCAAAGCGCAGCATCTGAGCCGTTACAGAGAGCATAAAAACAAAGTGAACCAAAGGAAAGAATCAAGATTTAAATGAATTATTCCATGTTAAATCACCCAAAAAATCCCAAAAGAATTTTTGAACCAAGCCGATTTAGATTTTATTAAAACTTGGTGTATTTGTTGATCGTGATGGTACAACACTAAATCTCAATTTTTCGGTCATGATCTGTTTTGTTGTGTTTTCCTTGTGTCTCGTCAAGTGTTATCACGTCCACCTGTCTTTGTCTTCCCTCCCCCTTGTGCCAACCAATCAGTGCCCTCAGCCACATATGTCTTGCCCAGGTGTTCCTTGTTGTGTCAATTAGTGAGTGTGTATTTAGTTTTGGTAATTTTGGATTTTGTTGCTTTTGTTTTAGTTGCCAGTACTTTGTTCACCGCCTTGTTTTTGTTGATTAAACGTCATTCTTTTACCTGTATTTACCCGCCTTGCTGTCTTGCTTCCTGGCATTTTGGGGCCACCATCCAACCGCCACATAAACACATCTGTCTGATGCTAATGCAATTCTTGTGACACATACACACACACACTCAGATGTAAGGACGGCCATGTTTCCCAGGAGAGGTCTCAGTAGGCCTTTAGGCTGTTTGACCATAAAGTTCTTGCAGCTGACTGTGCATCCATGTGCATTAAATTGTGTCGCTCTGGGAAAACCGAGCATAAAATCTACAGTATGTGAAGTCACCTCATGCACGGCTCCTCATGGACTGCATAATATTTATTTTAAAACCAGTTTTAATAACTATGAATAGCTGCAGATTTAATCATTATAAATAAGTTATCAAATTTAACACAATGACGTTTTTCTTGAAAGGTGGTTTGCTATGGTGGGGGGGAAAAAACGCATCTCACACATAGACACACACGGCGTGAATTTGTGACAGGAGATCAATATATGATTTTCTTGAAAGTGTTCTTAGCATACAGAGCTTTATAGTAAGAAGGGTGAGTGGGCTCAATCTCCAGCATATGCTCAATAAAATTCTATTTTCGGTTTTATGAATGGATCAAATTATTTCCGCAGAAGGACAATTAGCCTCATACAAGATTGGCAAACAGATGGCGCTAATGATTTCCTTTGCCTCCATTGTCAAATTTTGTGAGAACATCATCAAAATGTAATCATCTTTTGACCTTTCAAGGAGCAATCAACATCGATGTAAAGTGTAACAATTTCTGGATACGATTCCTGAGAGGTCAACAGTTTCTTGTAAAACACAGTTAGAAACAGACATTTCAAATCACTCCAATTGCCTCTGTCTGCTCCCCAACTACTGCTCCCAGATGTTTAAGGAAAATAAATGTGAACACAAACCTCCTGGAGGGTGTCGCAGCTTGGGAAGAAAAAAAAAACTGCAGCTAAATCTTGACAACCCACAGTTTGTCCACATTACAAAAGGTCGTTTAACTCAGGGAGCTTTTACTGGGTGAAATGCCCTAAAAACGTGTAACACAAACTCACAAACAATCCGAAGGGACAAGCAAAAATGGCTCTAAAAGACTCTTACTGATTATGAACGTCTCCTTCAATTTCAATCAGTGTGCGCCTTCTTGAATAAGACAGTGTTATTTAAAAAGTTACTGCTCACACTTCACAATCTACCAAGCGCTTCTTGCAAAAGCGTCATTCCCTTCAGTCATAACCGTAAACTACTTTTAAATGCAGCTTGTTTTTATGGTGCTCCTGTTCATGATTTCCCTTGAAGCTTGGATTCTTTAGACGCGTCAGGCTGATTGAAAACCAAAGCAAAAGGCAGATAAAACTAATGATTATGCACAAGACCAGCTAAAATGCCCACCATGGTATGATTTGTAACAATGATCCCGGTGTTTCCACCACACAATGTGTTAGCTGGGTGGTGATAACTCAACACGCGACATAAATAGTTATGATGGGGAAAATAAACGGGGATAAAATTCAGTGCTTCCTCATAATTTTCTAAGATGTGAGGAACCAAATCGAAAGAACTGCATCACAGATGAAAAAAATAAATAAATTGATGTGGAATTGCAACACATAATTTGAAATAAAAAAAAAATCTCTTTCTTTGTTGAATTGCTCATTCTTGTTGTCAAAACATCTCCCAGCTGTCTTAACACAAAGCTACATAATCAGGAGAACTGCCCTTTCAACACACGCACACGATCTTATTACTAAAATCCTTTCAGCCATTTACAGGAAAAGAAAAAAAAACATTAGCTAAATCACACATGATATCAATAAACTTGTTGCGCTAACCATGGGTAGACAAAAGCTAAAATTCTGCTTCAATTGTTCATATTTTTTTCAATGATTTAAGCCATTAGTGCAGAGGTGGGCAATCTCGGTCCTCGAGGGCCGTAGTCCTGCAGGTTTTGGAGGTTTCTCACTTCCAACGCAAGCTGATTCCAATCAACAGGCTCATTATCAGGCTTATGCAGAGCTTGCTGATGAGCTGATCAGATATCAGCTGTGTTGGAGAAAGGCAACCTGCAAAACCTGCAGGACTCTGGCCCTCGATGCCCACCTCTGCATTAGTGTGTCACTCAACTTTATTACTCACATTTTCTGAAAAAGACAATATCAAAGTTTATATACGGCTTACTTTTTCTTGACCAATTAGCTTAGAAACTAACACTGCTAGCATGTACTCGAGAACAACAAATCTAACACTAGCATTGATTCGCACCACTTCCCTTTTGTAATCTGTCACTGTAATAGTACTGATTGTGTTAGCTAACTTTCTCTTGACCAGTTAGCTTAGCAACTGTTGACATTTAACATTTTCAATTGATATTTTTACTGTTTATGAATTTACTTATAAGTATATAGATGCCATATAACTGTAGTTAAAGGAATAACACTGTGATAATGTTGTTGTGAAATATATTGGAACTTTTTACTCCCTTCCAGTTCTCATGAAGATAAGAATGTGTATGTGTATGGGAGTCAAGTTCTCATGCCATTACCTGTCTACATCATATTTCCGGGCTGGTAGGGGAGCTGGAGTAAACATGTCGGTATATCACATGTCTGCTTATTATAATTACTAACCCTTTGTCCAGCCTGAGAGGGGGAGAGAAAGCTTTTTTATGTATAAAAAGAGTGGGTGTTTTCTATTTGGTACACACTTGAGGCTGGACATTGCTTTCAAATGTAGGCTTTCTTTTGTGTCTTAAGAGCTCTTAATAAATCCTTGCAAGGGAAACTTCTTCATGAGATCTCAATGCAATTATTTTGAACACGCAAAGACTACACTTAATAAAGTAATCATATAATGCTTACACAACTAACACGGCTAGAACGTACTTGAGATAAACAAATCAAACACTAGCATTGATTCGCACCACTTCTCCTTTGTAATCTGCCACAACTTTCTCTTGACCAGTTAGCTTAGCAGCTAACACAGCTAGCATGTATTCTAGCACAAAAACTCTAACACTAGCACTGATTCACAATGCTTCTCCTTTGTAATGTTACTGTAATTGTTGTAATACTATTGGTTGTGTTGGATGAATCACGTGCTTGTTTATTACCCGTTTTTATAGCGGGGGGTATAAATTTTAAAATAAATGAGCTGTCTCAAGCACACTGATGACATCATGGAGTTTGTAGAGCACTGCTTGCTGTGTAATCAGCTTGCTAGGGGATGTAAACGGTGGTCAAACACACAGCAGTAAATTCCCTGGGTAGGTAGTAGGGTGACATTTAAGCGCTAAAAACGCCACATCTTGCGTGTGGTGCTAATGAACAGTCAGTAGTTCTCTGTTCAACACATTATTGATAAACATAGACACACCTCCCTCTTTCTTTTGGATACAGCAAACTAGCTGAACAGAGCACTCTGGAAGTGAGGTTTTAGTGAAAATAAGAGAGCAACACTCTCTAATTTCCCACTGTGAAAGTCACAATATCCCCTGGGTAGACCTCAAACAAAGTCTGCGAAACGACTATACTCACAGACTTCCCCTTCCTAACACAATCAATCCAAAAACTCAACTACTGTAAATAATCCACACAACTGTGACAGCCTGCTGGAAAACCGACAGAATCGCTAAATCGTCGCTGGCATCGTAGATACAGCCCAATCTGGCGCAATCCTGACTTCAAATTAGGCAGCATCGCTACCCGCTCGCAAACATGGCACCAAAATGTAATTACTCGTTTCCACTACATCTTTTCCAGCAGCCATTTCATTACTGCATTGACTGCTCTGGGAAAGACCAGACCTACCTTAGACTGCCATCAATTATAATCGATATCAAATTGATATGACCAATAATTCACTAAAGTCATCTAAACTAATGGAAGAAATTGTGAAATGTAACAAAAAAATAAATAAAAGCAGTCTTTCAGCAGTCACCTCTCCACCATCTTGGACTGCATTGTTCTATCACTCGGCCTAAAGAGACATCACACAAATACTGTAGACCTCTCGCATACAAAAACTCTTGGTCCCTCTCCCGAAGAAAATAATCTTCGAAAAACTGAGAATTTAATCCTCCCACCGGTTCAGGACTTTCTCCGAATGCTTTCTTTCCGGGAAATTTCTCAGAGTGTCTACTAAACGTCTTTGTCCCTGTTGACATGTCTATTAACAAATCGTCTTTGACCGCATGCATCTGCTCCTCAGAAATGCAGCATGTTGCAGTACAGGCAAGACGGAGCGACGCCCATCATCCAGATCACACAAACAGGAGATACCCTCGGCACCTCAGCTCATTTTAATTGCTCCCGCTACAAAATGCGCGCAACTCAGCGGAGGCGTGGGAGCTGCCAGGATCATTAGTAACAAAATCACTTATTCCCTGTCGCTCTCTCAGTCGCACTTCATTCCATCTTTTATTTTCTCTGTACACAAACACACAATCACGCAGTCGCGCTACAACAGAAGCCAAGCCAGAGGGAATCACGGGAGCGTTGGGGAAACAATAATTCACTGACATGGCCTGAAGCAACCCCAAGTCTTGGAAAAAATGTATATTACTTGAGTGTGGAGTCACACACTTAAAACAACAATCAATCAACCAAGGTTTTAGCGAGAGCCCCTCGTTTGCCATGAATCTCGCATTTTGGACAACCATATGCTTCCAACTTTGTGGGTCAGGCCCTTTTTTGTTCCAGTGCAGAAACAAGATGTGGGGGCATTTTGCTGTGGTGGCGCAAGTATGAAATGAGAAATCAATCATAAAACAAATCTAACCTTTGTTGAGCTCACGAATGAGATGTTTGGTTTAGGAACATGCACCGGTGTTTTTGTTTCAACATACAGTCATTTCAGGTAAAGCTTCTTTGTGTTTGTCAGAAAATTGGCTTTAATCTAGATTTTTTTTTTTTTGAAAAGCTTTCAGTCTTCTGCTTCTTGTAGTCTAAAGCGTGAGTAAGATAATCAGACTAAATTTTTTAACAGTCCTATCGAATGTCTCAGAAAGATTAGACAGATAATTGCTTGGAAAATGGGCGGGACCAATTTTTTTTTTTTATATATTTACAATAGCAAATCCTTCTTGTGTGGTCAACGTCGAGTTTAGCTCATCCATGAACTTTGGAACGAAAGACGGAAGGAAGACGCAACCTGAAGCTTGCACTTTTTGGCGAACACTTTAGTGTTTTGAAAACATCAATATAGGTCAATCAATCAATTAATTATTTAATTAATTGAAGGTGACTAGAGTTTAATGGTTTAATGGCTGCACTACCCTCAAGCACCTTTAGGGGGCACCACATCTGTTTTTATCTTATTAGGATATACATATATATATATATATATATATATATATATATACCATAGGAAGATATTCTCCTTGCTCTTGTTTTATCTCATTCACTGCCAAGCCATTAAAAAATGGATCTTTGACGTCTATAGTCGTCAATGGCAGTGAATGAGTTAAAATTGATTAAGCAGTACTATAAAAAATGTGAAGTGTTGTTTTCTTCCTGGACTGAGAGACTCTCTGGGGTAGCTGTCTAGTTGTCTGGGTCTCAATAGTAGCGCTTTTGAAGAGTTAATAGCTATTGGCTAATACACACATTCACTCCAAAACAAGTGTGGCAGCTCTAAAAACGAAGACAACCAAGCATTCACTGATTCTACTAGCTGTCGCTAGTCATATTTCATTTGGAGCATCCAAGAAATATTTGTCACCTGTACGGTACTTGTGAGAATGTCACTTGTTATGCAAAACAGTCGCAACCTGTTCAAAATGGAACCCAACAAGCAGACGTCGTCCAAATTGAAAAGGTGTGGAAAGCCTGCGGCGACCAGGTGCCGCGGCGTCGTGGCCGACCTGAGAAAGCGTGATGTTCCACCTCTCAAATAGCAGCAGGCGCCACTGTGAAGAAAGGTAATTAACAACAACATGCGCACGTTCACACATACCGTTTGTTCACATCAACAGACAATAAAATTCACAACTTAAATAATACATAGAAACAAAAACGCACAGAAGCGCAGACGCCTGCCGCCTGCAAGGGAAGCCGTGCGTTGGCGAGGAAGGAATCTACACTTCTAAAGGGTGCGATAATCAACAGCTTAGCATAGCATCTTCCCAGGCACCCAATCACGAGGATTGCACCTATGACTCAGTGATTCTGTCACCTTCTTGCATCGCACAAGTAGCACAGTGATTTTAAAGTAAGCAGCGGGTGGGAGTGGAGGGACGGGTGGGTTCGACTTGTCAATCCAGTAACAATAGTAACAGGGGGCCACCTGTGGCGAAAGCCAAAACTGTGGTATGGTTTTTACTTTTTGGACCTGGATTTGCCACCTCTGCATCAGACATTGAGGTAAAAGGCCAACTACACCCTCGGGCAAGTCAATAAGGCACCAAAAATTTGCTGGAATTTGGAAAGACCACGCAAGCAAGCAGATCCCTTAAGAAGCCTTAATCATTCCTTTGGTTCAACTTTGAACTCCAAAGCAATTGTGCTGCATTCATCCACAAAATAATTTCAGCCAGGACGATGTGAAATCCCATCAAATGTTCATGTTTGACAAATGAAGGGCATCTTTTGACATATGCAGCAACACGGCATGATACATTCATGAAATGCACCTGTTTGACAGTAATATGTATGCGGTCTGCCCGGGATGGCGTCAACCTTCATCATTCGCTACCACACGCCGCTTTATCGCCCGTCCTCCACAATCGGTCCCCTTCAACTTCCACCATCTCTCGTCACGTCACATCAAGGACTAGCTTGGAAAAAAAAAAAAACAGATGAAAGCAACCTTGACTGGAAGCATACAAGATGGATCCACTTGGACATATTCAGTGATGGTCGCTTTGTAATCTTACTTACTCGCTACACTTCCATTCCTACTCATCTCCAGTTTTTTAACTTTTTAGTTTCCTTCATCCTCTTGTCCCAGAGTTCCTACAATGTAGAAACAGATGAAAAATTGTCTTTCAAAACATTGGAGTTCATGTCATCAAGGTGCCTAAAATACCTAATAAATGATAAAATTGTGGTTTAAATGTGCCGTTTCCGGTCCTGTCCCAATTTTTTGTCTAGTCAGCAAGCCGATTATTTGGTCCATGTGAATGTCAACCACGCAGATCTCATCGCGTTTCATTCGACAGGGGCGTTTTTGTCATACCGGAACTAGAACTACTTCCTGTTTCTGTGTTTAAGAATCATGTGACTGTAGTCCTACTACTAGCCTAATGCTGCGGTCGCTGGTCAGATGCAACGCAAGCGTAACTTTCCTGGCGACACATTTCCACTATTACAATGCGGGATCGTCGTGAGGTAAATAGCACAGCTAGCTTCCGATAGCAAAAAAGGTTGGATAATGGAGAGTGCATTGGTTTGTTTAGCGCTGTTGAATTGTCAACCAACATAGCATTTAGCATTAGCTCAAGCAAATAACACAACCAGATTGACTAGTGATTCAATACGTTCTAAATAGTTCCCGGTGAGATTTTTTTTTTCATTTCATTTCCGGCAAAATTGTAGTATCTGGTCTTTAATTGAAAATCTAGTTACTCGTATGAACTGTTTGTACTTTGCTTGCTTTACTTGCAGCAAAAGAAGACGAACCATCAAAAAGGGGTTTAAAAAAAAAAAGAAGAAAATAAGACATATCAATAACTTTGCACTCTATAGTCCAAACTATTTGGTTCCAACAGTCTATATGTCCCGCTTAAATCAACACTCACAACTTTGCCAATGTGGCAAGTCCTGCCACTTCACTGCTATCCCATTTTTTTCACTGCACTGCACACCATCACATCTATTAGAGGGTCATCAGTTCTGCCTGTAAAACATCTCTTGCCATGATTTAGAGTCCAATTACAATCCCATTCCGCCTCCCGCGCCTCCTCTTAATCACTGCATGAGTTCAAATCATGCTGTCCAGATGAGTCCGAGCCACTGCTAATGTTACCCTAAACTGGCGGAAGGACTGAACGTTGAAGGGTTTTTTCTTTCTGACTTGAAGGCAACAAGTGTAAAAGAGCCTTTGACAAAGCATCCGAGCTCCCTTTGCCGGATTGTTCCGTAGCTTTTGACTGCGTGGCACGGCAGGTATCAGCTGACGAGCTCCGGGATCAAATGGGTCTGCGTCAGACGCGGTTAGCATGCGCTATGATCACACGCTACAAGTAGCAGACGGTCTTCCTCTGTTTTTCCGTGACACCTGGCTACTCTGCATTAAGGACCAGCGAATCGATGTGCTATGATCGAAACTACACAAATTCAAAATAAAAGTCACCATTAATTTGTTTCTCTTACAATGAGCCAGTCCAGTCTTGGCGTAATGGGAAACGAGGACAAGACCAGTATCTTCTATATGCCTCCACTAATCAATTTTACTGTTTCTTAGGGCACTGCCCTTTTGTCCTCTACCGCCCTCTGCTGTCATGTAAAATTGATGCTTAAGTGCCTTCGGGCTCGCATTGCGAACGTTGCGGCTTACCTGTTTTCAACCGTAGCGATAAAATATTTGAAGGAGGATTTTATCATTCTTGGAAACTATCATCCCTTCTTCTGTCCAATCATTTGGCCTTTTCCCCCTTTTTGAAAAACCACTCCAACACGTAGCACATTGAGCACTTCAGTTGAATTCACAAGGAATAAGAGGCAGAGAAAGACAATAGGGAACCTTGGGGAGTTCAACAACAAGAAATTTCGCAACGTTTCCTGGAAGCAGATGACGACAAAGGTCAAGGGTCGAGTCATGCGGAGGAATCTCAATGCTGACATAACCTCACCTGGACAAATCCCGCTTAGCCTTCTCACATTTACAGACGAATCTTTTGTTCACTCTGATGTTAGCCGCTCTCAAATCTTGAACCAGATATCTCATGCCGGGTACATAAATTCTGCAGCACAAATAGTCTATTCTTCTACTGTTCCCTTGACATGTTGCTGATCCCGCACTTTTTTAGGGGGACGGTCCATGCGTCATTGTCTATTTCACATTGCAGAGTAAAATGTGTCGATGTGCTAACCAGTCGAGATCCTTGAGCGGCACCAGGTTGAGATCTATCACTTTTTGAGGATTTTTTTTTTTTTTACAACCCAAGATCATGATTGATGAATTTATTAAGAGAATTAAGACAACTGTTCAAAAGATGGAACAAAAATGGCACATCTATTTCCTTCTCGCCAACGAAGACGGAGACACAAAGCGAACCGGCTCGCCTCACTGGAAAATTGATTACTTCAGAGTTTTTAACCCAGCCCTTTCATCTTTTTTCAATTTACTCCAGATTGATCGGCGGCGCCTTCCTGTTGCGTCAAGTAAAGTTCACATCACCTGTGGTTAAAAAGAGCAAAATGATGTGTGGGCTACAAGAATGGATCTCCTTAGGTTCTAAACAGGGGGGCGCCAGACTAATTTGCATTGCTCATTAAGATTTCGTATTTCGATATGAGACATTTTGGAATTGGGAGGATATTTTCAGTTTTCATACACAAATACAGAAATAGGTGTCCTGAAACAAAATGTAGTAAAACTAATTCCTAAATACAGTATTATTTAAAATACCAAATAGCACTTGAGCACCCCCAAAAAATGTTGTTGTTTTTTCTCTTACCCCTCCCCTCTTGATAACTTGGTAGCAGTCAGTTCTTTTGGTATGATTTTGTTAATGTCTTCCTAATAATTATTATTTTTAAAACATTTTTTATCAGACATATGTTCAATCATACTGATTTATACTCCCTTTTTTTCTCTGAGCATTCATGTAAACAAAAACTTGTAGCACCTCAAAAAAGAGAAAAAAGTAAGCTACATGACTCAGCAGAAATGAAAAGTCTTCTCTTCTGTTTTTTCAAAAAATTATTTTTTTAAATGTTTTCAGTGATAATGGAGTGTCACCCAAAACAACACAGCCCTGTTTCTCATCAGAACATTTTATTTTCTTATTATTTAGCTAAGGTTGCTCTTGACCAGTTAGCATAGCAGCTAGCTAGCTACATGCTCCCATTTGCGTAAATCAAAAAAGATGCGCAGCTGCGCACGTTCTTCCATCCGCTTACTAGATATCTATAGCCATCTTTATTCTTCCGCACTTAAGAGATAAGAAGTCCAGCACTCCGTGAAGGTGAAACATCAGCTTGCCTAGCGACGACCGACTCATGTTGATAGTGCGGAACAAACCTGGCCCATAATGCTCAACGATGCTCACTGATTGAGTTTGAGTATCTTACGTTGTTAATTAATCTGCTGTCAGTTTAGAAGAACATATGGAAATACTGTAAACAGTATGCTTTATTCCTTAAATAATTACAATATGTTGCAGCACCATATTTAATTAGCTAGCGGAGATGCTAATTCCTCATGAATTGATAACGGTAAACATATACGGCAAAGTGCCTTTCCGTTCCAAGACAATTCAGAGGCTAAGCTTCTTTTTCCTGTTTATTGAGTGTGCTTTGTTTTTGTCCTTTCATTTGACTTTGTTTGCTTATCGCTTCCTGCAGGTCAGCGACTGAAGTGTTCCCCGCCGCGCGTGTCATCACAAAACTATCACGGGCGCTCACAGTAGCCCAAGGCGCGCTTTTGATCAAACCGCAAGCGTGATGAGAACACCTGCAGGTGCGGCTCACACCGCAGCAGGGGGATCAAGAGCAATCTGGGATACGAAAATGCAGACGACGAGAGGGATGGTTGAAAAAAAATAAAATTCTCGGAGAGAAAATTTATCCATCCATTATCTATCTTCTTTAACGCTTATCCCGTTTTTAAATGTCAAACACAATTCCATTATTATTACAATTTGTCTCCACTTTGAATAACGCCGATATCGTGAACATTCTAATTTCGTTACCAAACAAAACAAATATTTAATTCTGATTTCAAAACAGGTTATATTAATTTGCTTTGTATATGTAATAAAATGAAGCTATTATACATTTATGGTTTCACAGTTATAACAGCCCCATGGGGGAAACCATATTGCGCCAACCCTATGCAATTTTAAATATTTATTCTACAAATAGAAATTTTGTTTTGAAAAAAATATTTAAAACAAATACGCAGATGATGATTTTCCTATGTGTCAAACTGTCGCCACCTAGTGCTGAGGAGGACTTAATGTCATTTTCTGGGGGAGCTAAGTAAGTACAGTATTGGTGGCTGGTATCGTTAGCCTCCTTGAGTACTGGATACCATAAAATAAGGCCAATGTCACATCCTAAATTTAAACATGTAAAAGGAAAATGCAAAAAAGGAAAACGCAATCAGTTTAATTTAGGAACATTAGCTTTTCACTTAAATGTCTAATACTGTACAGCGGTGCTATTGGCTATCTGAGATATCACTGGGCTTTTTATCTGAAGATGCTTTAAAATGCAGGCCAGCTTTGTGTGTTGTTCAGATATCAAAGCTGCTTATACAATGACCTTGTTTAAACTAGGAGCCGCTGTCTTCTTGATGTTCCCCCGTGCGACGCTAAGAGCTCGGTCATTACGTTCAGTTTGAAAAAAAAACAAGAAAAAAAAACAAGAAAAAAAAAAAGAGCCAAGATAAAGCTCTATGTACCCGAGGAGAAGGAAAAAAGTGCTACAAGAGTGGACAAGAACGATCCAAGATTGCAAATCTGTTGCCCCAAGCACGGTGATGGTTCAAAATCTTAAGTCGATTATGTTTGAAGTCAAATAGAAAAGAAGCACAAATAGACTGCGTGCACGTTCCACCTTTTCCTGACACAGTTTTACATTTAATTCTTCTTTAACAGTTAATCAGCACGCCCTATTGAGCTTAGACATTTTTAAACCCTGATTAAAAAAGCCTCCAGACTCTGCAATTGCTATTATCTTCAATTACACAATGAATTTGTGATATTTTTAATATTTTTATTTACACTTGATGAGTCCTTTCCGAATTGAGGCCTAGAATATCCTTAAAAATGACAAGTCATTTTCATACCTCTCATATGTTCAGATTACTTTATTGATTCCTACAAGAGCAATTGCCCCATTCGCAACATGTCCAAGAAACGAGACTGGCCAACAGGAGGAGACAGTACGGGAAGCCTGACAGTTCACCTTTCAGCGCCCCCAGTTTCTTAGGTGGAAAAACAACAAAGAAAAACATTAAGGGTGGAATCAAGGCTCAAACTCTGCCCATTTTAACTCATTCACTGCCAGCCCAGTTAAAACGGATTTTTGACGTTTATAGCCGTCAATGGCACTAAATGAGTTACATCTGGAAATGTGTAACAACAAGTCAGACTCATTGAATGACTTCCATACAGCTCAGCTCTCTTATCAGTGTGTTGTTTTTAGTGCCGGAATGGCCATCAACATCCTGAATCCAGCTTGTAACACAATTTCCTGGTCAGCAGCCACTGATCATTTTTGCCTTCACACTCCATCGTCTCGGCCTGCTAGTCCAATAGAAACCTAACATAAAGGCAGCAGTGGTTTAAATGAAAAGCTTTGTGAAGCAGCGAAGGATGAATAATGAGTGAAGATGCATGCTGGGTCTCAGATGCGGCAGAGATGTCATTTTACAGAATCCATACATTTTCATAAGATTTATGCATAGAGTTCAAATGCACCAACACGGTTAAGACGCGGCTCTTGCTTTCTGCCTTTACCGTACGTACCTACTATAGCGAACCTGAACATGGGTGAATGCGCAAAGTGACATATAGTAGACAATACACATGTTCACACGCAGCAGAACAGCATGTGGGCACAGGATGAACATTAATAGTAACACAGGTGTATGTATGGTACACGCTGTACTTTCTTGTTCAGGCGCGCCAATATTGCAAAGCTGACTAATGTCAAGTCCACAAAAGCACACAGTAACGTGACTCCGATGACTATTCATCATGTTTACTCACTCTAACTCTAGCCTTCTTTCTTGGTGAGTTCAAGTATATATAGCACATTAGACAAGCAGCTTTTCTGCCATGGCTGAGCAGTTTGTATACCTAAAGCTCTTTTAGTAGGGAATTATAGGCCAAGAAGACCACAGCCAATGGTTGTGCCAATCCTGTGCAACATTGTGTTAAAAACTTGGGACAGCTCACCTGAAAAGTCGTTCTGTCAAAGTTGAGTTGGCATGACTCTTTCTTGTGACTGTCTCCAAGTCAGCCCAGTTCATTCAGAAGCTTGAAAATTGAAAAGCTGATTTTTTTCTTCATTATTATTTCTGGCATTACAGAGTTGTGAGCGATTCCTCAGTGATACCGTGTAACATTTCATATGATTTACTACCAAATGCGTACGGAAATTTGTTGCTATTGAACATCATTGATTCAACAGTTACACACTCTAAAAACAGCGGGGGGAAAATAACTCAACTATGGGTCAAAAATGGACCGATCCTCAACTTTGAGTCATTCACTGCCAATGACGGCCATAGACGTCAAAGATCGATGGGCTGGCAGTGAATCAGTTAAGTGAATCGGTCCATTTTTGATCCATAATGGGGTTACTTTTGACCCAACTGTTTTTAGGGTGCAACCTAGAAAATTCATCATGTTCTAGGTAGTGCTCTTAAGACAAATATCTAGTACAAAAACAAAAAAAAGTCATTTGGCATGACTCCTTCTTATGACTGTCTCCAAGTCAGCCCAGTTCATTCAGAAGCTTGAAAATTGAAAAGCTGATTTTTTTTCAGCGTAAAATAACTCATAAACATTGGTTAGATCTTTTACTTGGGTCAAAAAATTGGGTCATTATGTATAAAACAACCCAGAAATTGACCCATAAAGTGGATCGGTCCATTTTTTATCCATAATGGGGTTACTTTTGACCCAACTGTTTTTAGGGTGCAACCTAGAGAATACATCATGTTCTAGGTAGTGCTCTTAAGACAAATATCTAGTACAAAAACAAAAAAAAGTCATTTGGCATGACTCCTTCTTGTAACTGTCTCCATGTTGGCCCGGATCATTCAAAAACATATTAAAATTATATTGATTTTTTTTGTTCATTTTTGTTTCTGGCATTTCAAAGTTATTAGCACATCCTTAGTGATATTGCTATGATTTACCGCCAAATTCTTATGGACATAAGTTGTCAACGTCATTGATTAGACCGTTATACCATATGGAAAGTAGAAAATACATCATATTGTCGCTGCTATGTTAAAAACTTAAAAAAAAAATTAAAACGTTTTTGGGATGAAACTGAATGCTACCAGACATCCTCAAAAAAAAAATGGACATAAATGTTTTTCACATAGCAACGACAATATGATGTATTTTCTACTTTCCATACAGTTAAACGGTGGAATCAACGACGTTAAGTGACAACTTATGTCCATAGGAATTTGGCAGTAAATCATATCAAAGTTTACAATATCACTGAGGATGTGCTCATAAGTTTCAAATGCCAGAAACAAAAATGAAAGAAAAAAATCAATATAATTTTATTAATGTTGAATGACCTGAGACAGTCACAAGAAGGAGTCATGTCAAATGACTTTTTTTTTTTGTACTGTATATTTGTCTTGTGCTAAAAGAGCACTACCTAAAACAACGTATGTTCTACTTTCCATAAGGTGCACTCTAAAAACAGTTGGGTCAAAAGTAACCCAATTATGGATCAAAAATGGACCGATCCACTTTATGGGTGAATTTGACCCAACTTTCTGAGTTGTTTAATACAAAATTACCCCTTTTTTTTTTGCCCAAGTAAAGGATCTGACCAATATTAATGAGTTGTTTAACACTGAAAGAACCATTTTTTTTACTCAAAGTTGGATCAAATCGACCCAAGTAGAGGATCGGTCCATTTTTTACCCATAGTTGGGTTAGTTTTGACCCAACTGTTTTTAGAGTGTATAATTGTTGAATCAATGATGATCTATGTGAAAAACACGTATTTAATTATTTATACATTTTTGGGATGAAACTGAATGCAGACATACCAAAAATGTAAAAAAAAATAATTTTTTTTTTACAGACAAATGATATGAGTAAAATTACAAACACACAAAAAGCAACATTCTTTCCAATCTGATTTGTCTTTATTGAGCAGCTAACGTCAAATGAAGTCTCTTGAAACAAAATGTGAACAATCTAATTCCGTTGTTTTCCTCAGCTTCGGTCCTGGTGAATCCGGAGCCTGCCGCTCGTCTTGTGAGAGCTCTACATATGCATGAGCCGCTATTATCCACACTTGTAGGGTCACGGGTGCTCTCCGTGCACTCCTAACGAGCTTCTCCGCTTCACTTGCAGTGTTTCGTTTTCATTACGACATTCTTTTTGCGATGCGCCGCTGCGTTAAATCCTGCTAGGAAACATTAGCCCTAATCCTTAAACAAGGAATTTCTGACCATTCTTGGGTCTGATGACGTTGTATTGGTTGAGTCAGTGGTGTCGATCCTGATGCATAATGCCCAAAACAAGCAGACAAAACTCCACACGGGAAAGCCGGAATGAATCTGCCCAACTGTGAATCACGATTAGCTCAAACGTAATGGCACCGTAAAGCAGACACTGAATCGCTTGCTATATATCAGCTATCAACACAGCTGTAATATACACCGTAGGCACTGAGACTACACACACTTTTACTACAAAAAATGAGCATAGTAAGAAATAAAAGCCAGCATCTCAATAGTGGCAGTTCCGTTTGTCTCTAAGTGAGGTCAGAGGTGCTGTGTGATTTGGTCCAAGTCCCGTCGCCTTGGCTGATACTTGGCCAGAAATTCACATCAGATGCCCGCAAAGTCTTCTGTCCCCGCCCGGCATCATGAAAATGATATCAAAGTCTTGGCTGTTTTATTAGAGGTCGCCACTCTGGGGTTCGGGTCTGGGTTCCTGGTGGTGGCCGCGACCCAATCTGGGGAAGCGGGATGACGTTTTGGAGCGGGGCGTCTTGGGGCCGCCGTCGTTGGTCTGGGGTGCGTCCCTAGAAAAGAGGATTCAAATGTTATTCAAACAAACAAATGACGCGGCATCTGCTGGACCAAATCATTCGCCTGTCCTGCCGGGACACTTTTTTAAAAAAATTATTTATCTAGACTTGAGTCAAAACAATGCAGACAAACATATATATATATATATTTCTTGAAAAATATGAAATCAATGTGAATGTATGCAAATAAAACACAAAGATGGAATAGTTAGCGTTGAAAATGTAAAAAAAAAAAAAACAGCATGAAACGAAATAGAACTTAGAGAAAAAGATATTGATAGTACTGACCTACTGGGAGCTGCACAAACCTGTCACCACACTGTCTCAGACACAAACAAGTTGCCACGTAGCTCGAGATGAGTCCAATTGTAATCGGTTCCTTTTACTACAGTCTTTCTACAGCTAATCAGTGGAATTTTGTTTATCTGGTGGGTAAGCTGTGGAGAAAAAAATTTGACGTACTAGAAAAAAAACTAGTAATTTTGGAACCAGCATGCCAATTTCAGTTTTAATCAGCATAAGTATCTGACTCAACAGATTTTATTTCCAAAGTGTTCCCTAGTGTAATCTCCATTCATAATCTGTTAATTTTCCATTTGAGATCTGATTCAACAATTGCTTAATTCAATGGACAATGCTCTTTTAAAGTTATGCAGCAAAATCCAGCCGTTTTTTTAATCCATCTCAGGTGGCGGCCATTTTGACATTACAGCTGCTCAGGGATCAGGCAACGACCAATCACAGCTCACCTGTTTTCTGAAGCTGAGCTGTGATTGGTTGTTACCTGAGCAACTGCGATGTCATTTTCACTCGACAGCAAGTTGCAAAATGGCCGCCTTCTAATATGGATTTTGGGGTGACTTTTCATTTAAATAATAAAAAAATAAATAATAAAAAAATAAAAAATAAATAATAAAAAATAATAATAATAATAGTAAATCGGACCTGCAAATGACACTTCTTTATATTACATTGGATTAAGTATCTAAATATGTATATCAACTTTTGAATCAGATTTTAGCCTTATTTTTCTCTTGATCTTGTTGTCACGGTATCGACCTGAATATTGAGCAGGATTACCAGCTTTGCGCGGCCTCGTTTAAATGTTATTCATTTGACTGCAGGGGAACATAATTACAGCAAGCAGGTACACATGCACACACGAGCTGCAATCCAATGGATTGTCTTGACAGGAAGAGGCGGGGCATAGCAAATAGTACATGTCAGATAAACTATTCCCGCATGCTCAAACACACACTTGCCTAATCTTGCGCAATTAAAGGTTACATCCTTACTCTCGAGTCAAGCGGCCACAAACGGCTCTTGACAGCAAAACAAAGGTCTTTTTTGTTATGTTTGTTTTCCCAAGGCAGCGGGTCAGAAAGACTGAGTCAATGTGTGTTTTGTGTTTTGGAATAAACCAAAACTATGAGGTAAATGCTGTTCTAAATATAGACATTTAATTATATAGCTCACATATCTAAATGTAAATAATAAAAATCTAAGTCAAATACTTTTTCAAGTTTTTCCACACTCGTTAATTAACATAAAAGTGGACAAATATGGAGACCAAATATGGTTGTATATTTTAGTCCATTTAGAGTAATTTTATAATAAGTAATTTGAAGTTAAATACATATACTAAACAGTTAAAAGGAGTGTGAAAATTTAGATTTGTGTTGTGGTCATTTTCTGCCACTAGGGGGCATTAGTGTTTCATGTTGGACATTGGTAACAGGAACAGTACATTTTTCTTTTCAAATTCAGAGCAATTGGTATTTGGAACATGAAGCAACTGGTGGACTCCAGGACATTTTATTCATTGTAAATTACAACTAGTCACCGGTTTCCACAAGACAATTTTTCTAATCTCATTCATTATCGCTAAATTGTGTTATCGTGACTCCTTTGCACGACATTGCACGTGAAATAAAGCATGAACAACAATGTTCTTACATCAATTGTATTTACATTTTTAATGCCTCTTGACATTGTATTCAATCTTTTTAATGCTAATTAAGGCCTTCATTTTAGCAAAACCCATTTAACTCATTCACTCCGAGACATTTTCACTGAAGCAACCCCCTTCACTCCCGGTGGTTTTACTGGATTTGACTGATTTTGCAAGGCCCACAGAATATTGTGTGTAAAATATATTTCTATCTGTTTCCGTTTTGCAGCAGTTAGCATTAGAATATAGCTAAGTTTCATCCTTATTCACACACCTGTTCAAAACACTGGGGGGAAAGAACTTGTTGCATCATGGTTGATCTCTTATACTCGGCTGCCACCTGCTGGCCGTTTTTTGTAATAACTACAATTGCTTTAAGCGTCATCTTCAGGTCATAGGCTGCATTAAAGCCTTCTGCATAGACATATTTATACAGCAATTTATTTTTTTTTTATTACGTTTTTGGGAGCAAATGAGTTAATGACTTTTAATTGTTATTAATGATCCGCGGAAACCCTGTATATGTTGTTTATCATAAACTTTGAAACATCAAACACAATGCCGCCCGGGTAATTTGACTTAACACAATTTGCACATCAGCCGTGTCTTCATCCTCTTAAAAGTCAAACGATTTTCGCATATCTTCATCTAGCATCTGCATCAGATGAACCGCAGTCGAATCTCATACGCCCGCCGCACAGATGAATCAAACTCACTGTCACCGGATAAGTATTAACAACATGCCCAGTGAAGATGTTAAAAAATGGTTTTGAAGCCGACATGTGCAGGTGGCGCAACGACTTCTTCAGCAGGAGGTCCGAGGTGAAGAACTTTGCGTCTCTCATAAAAGCCTCTCACCTGAAGCTTTCTTTCCATCTTTTCTTCACAACTTCCTGCCTTTTTTCACTCACCACCGCTCCTTAAACTCTTCTTTGATTAAACTCAAAAGTGCCAGGACTGCTTAATAGTGTTTCGATGGTTGCAATTCTCGGCCAATTTACTTTACACACACACACACGCACAATGATTCCCTCCACCAATACCGATTTGCATTTTGGAAACTAGATAACTTTACAATTAGGTATAACAATCTGAGTTCTGCTTCTACTATACCTCACATTAAAGAACTAAATGGATGGATGGACTTAACTGTGGCTTCTCGTTTTATTTTTAAAAGTTAGAATCAATCTATTTTTGAGGCGGGGCAAGTGAAACTCATTTAAATGAAGCCTGTTCGATAGGAGAAGCCGGCACACATGATAAGAAAATGATGAATATTTTTACTTCAGTCTCTCATTAGCAGACCAAAGACAACAATTTTTGGAAGAGACATTTCGAAAAATTCCGAACTTGTGTGTTTGACAAACTGATGGCTTTTACAGTAAAATTATTTTGCCATCAAATATTATAAAAATTAGTTCAATACATATTTACGTCTCGAGATGTTGTGCACATTCTAGATGGCATGATCTTAACTTCATTATTCACTATTATGCCTAAGGCCCAACATATGGATTTTTTTTTTAGATTGATGCCCATGTCGATATTTGGCAGAAAAAGAAAAAAAAAAGATTACAGATTAATTTGCCCATTAATTTAAAACATATATAATGTATAAAATAACTTTGTTTTATATTCGAAATGGTACATTTGTGCATATATGATGTTTATATGGATGTATAAGCTACGGAAGCGTATTCAATTCAATTGGGGGGGGGGGGGGTGTCTCAGTTTGTTCTGATTATATTTGGGGAGGCTTTGTTTTTTTGAGTATATTTTTAATTTTCAGTTTTATTGATTTTTTTTCTCTTATTCTGAATATATATATATATTTTTTTTTGTCCCTGTTGTTTTTTGAATATTTTTGTAAGTACTTTTCTTAGTATTTTTTCTGCTTTTCTGATTTGGTTTTAATGACAGGAAAAACAAATATAAAAAAAAAACAAAAAAAATCTGCTTCCGTAATAATACTAATTGAACATTTTTTTCAATTTTCCCCCCGTTTTTTTTTTGTGTTTCCCAACAGTTTTCAGATTTTTTCCCTTGTTTTTCTAAATTATTGTTTTTGGTTTAAAAAAAAAACATTTTTTAAAAAATCAGAAAAACATTTTTTAAAAAATCTGAAAAACATTTTTAAAAAAATCGGAAAAACATTTTTAAAAAATCAGAAAAACATTTTTAAAAAATCTGAAAAACATAAAAAATATTAAATAAAACAGAAAAAAATACACTCACAAAAACAAAGCCCCCCAAATATTACTCAGAAAAACATGTTTTTTTGTTTGTTATTTTGCAAATGAACGCAATAAATATGCTTCAGTAATAAGTACATAATTTATACTTAATCTTAGATTATCTGATGTAAATAAGAGACTGTTTAGTTTGGGCAGGGATGGGAAGACTTTGAGTTTTAATGTAGTTTTACACTGTAAATGAGAGATAAAAAAATCAATAAATATACAGTATTTTCAAAAAATAACTCACCTTTTGGTCCTCTAAATATTTCAATTTAACATTCTTCCTTAGAACGACATGAACTTAATGCCAATTTTCTATTTGTTTATAAAAAAAAAACTGACCTTGTCGAGAACACACAATAAAATGAATTCAACATAAATATGACTGATACCTCATTTTACAAATGCCCTGTTTGCAATCCGGAAACGTTTCTATTTCCACTTGAAGATATGAAAGAGATATAATTACAGAGCCTCTCGATGGGATAAGCTAATGAGACTTGTGTGCTTTGACTGTTTAGCGGGGGGGCCTCTGGCTCCGTTTCCATTCCACTAGATAATAATATTGTAATGCATCTGCTTTAATAGCAAGCTCTCATTTTAATTTGAATATTTTACAATGGTGTATTGATTTTAATTAACAACCTACTGCTCTTTTTTCCCCACACCAATTTATATCTTGGGCAGCACACGGTGAGCTTGTGAATTTCGCCTAGCAACAAGTGCTTGTATAAACAAGAAAAATGAGAAATAATAGAGACCAGAAAAGGAGCACTGGAGTTCTGGAGGTTGGTCACCGTTCACATGATCTTCAAAGTTTTACCCACAAATCAAAGAACACGTGTCGTGTGTGTGTCCACTCACAGACAGAAAGGCAGCAGGGACAGCAGGGTCTCCTTGGTGGGACGCGCCGTGAAGTCTGGCAGCGTCTGGATGACTTTGTTCATGACCATACGAAGGTAACACTGCAGCTGCTTCCGCCTTTCCTCCACAAACTTGGCATCCTTTAGACACACAACAGTTCGGGGAAGCGGATTGTAAAAACGGGCATGTGGGAAGATGCATTTACATCTGACAATGCGTACACAAAAGACAAAGTGATAAGGATGCATTTGGACAAGTCTCTGTCGATTATTTTATAGATGAATCAAAAATTGACAGGAAAGCAATGGGTTGTTTTTTTTTGTCTACTTTCATGGAGGACTACAAAAATCTGATCATATTTACAAATGAGAAGTTGAAATCCTGAGCATTTGGACAATTTTTTATTTTAAAAAAAGGCATCAAAACAGTTCATCAATAATCGATAAATTGACAACTCATCAATTTTTAAATTAACCCATTCACTGCCATTGACGGCTATAGACGTCAAAAATTCATTTGAACTATTTCTATTAGTTTAGCATTTTTTCCCACTTTTGTTAACAAGAGTATGAAAACCTAGAAAAAAAAATATTGTACGTTTAGAACAGATATAAAATTTGTGATAAATTAAGAGTTAACTGGTGAAGTCATGCAATTAATTACAGAAAAAAATTACGCCCCTAATTTTTAATAATCTTTTCATTTAAAAAAAAAAAAAGAAGAAAAGATTATTAAAAATTAGGGGCGTCAGGTGATTACATTTTAAAAAATTAGGGGCATAATTTTGCGTATGTCCAAATAAAGTTTCTACAAAATGTATTAAACTGGAAATGATTTTTGAAAAATGAATCTCAAAGTTATGTTAGTAACAACCAAATAAAGAATATAGAGCAAACTTGGCAAAACAGTCGGGGTTCCTTTAAGCAAAAAAACAAAAAAAAAGGTGATATAACTGAAAACATTTAAGTTCGATTTTAAATATTACCATGTTCCCAAAGACGTATTTATATGTTTTTTATGTTTTCCTTTTTTGATGCTAGAGCATACAGAAGCCTTTGATGCAGCCGCTGGACTGAAGAAAATGCTTGAATCAATGGTAGTTATTACAAAAACGGCCAGCAGGTGGCAGCAGAATATAAGAGATCAACCAATTTTATGCATCAAAAGTAGTAGTGGCATCAGTAATTGGTATCGTTGACTACTGTATCGAACATCCCTAGTGTAATGAATCTGTATAATCTACAAATTGCACAAATTACTCAACTGCTGAATAAATTTTTGGATGGCATTCAAATGCATTGTAATGCATGTGCAGTATATCTAAAGCCAATGTAATATTATTTCTCTCCAAGAAGCTGCAAAAAAAATAATGATTATTAAATGTTACACATCATTTCACACCAAAACAGTTTCATTAAAACCCGTGTTGATAAAAAAAAAAAATTAAATAAAATGAAAGACAGTATGCGAAGACAAACTGTGCTGACCTGAATTCCCTATTAAGACAATAAATAAAACATTTATGGTTATTTTGCCATTTGCTTGCTGATGCAGAAAGGAAACGAGCACATCCAGAAGTCCTTCATGGTGAGAAGCACTGCAGGCGGCGGCACGGAGCCACATGGCCCGAGCTAGCATGGCTAATCGTAGTCCAGCAAAGGCTCAGAACAAAGCCCGGGCAAGGCTCTGTTTTACTGGGACAAACAGCCCTCGCCAGTTGAATTGAAATTGAAACTACTGCTTTTCTTTTGATCTCCAATCCAAATCCCAAGGACACTTCTTCATTGAGCCGACTCAAAAGACGCTCTTCAAAGAAGCGTTTGTTGTGCTGGGGATGTGGAACATGAAGAAATGCTCAACCAAAAGACTTCATTAAACTTGCAGGTATTTTAAGCTTTGAGACAAAGTTGCAATTTAAACATATTCATAAACATTCCAACAACGGGAATGTGGTTATCGCCGCTTCACATTGAAGTCGACGACTCGCCCGTTCTCCCTCAAGCGGATAAACAGGCGAGGGTAACACATTTGAAGTAACAAAAGTAAAACTAGAATAGCCCTACAAAATATGAGGTACATGAAATGAATGGACAATACTAGAATAGCAGTCTTGCTAGGCTAAAAGTTAGGCTAGCTTGTGGTTTAACTAGCTAATAGAATAATTTGTGGTAAACACACAATGACACAAGAGGACTGATTTGCACCTTTTTTTTTTACTATTGGTTCCATTTTGACTAAAAACAAAACTGAAAAATACTCACATGCTACGGATTAGCTTTAGCTAACAGCTTTAGCTTTTGTCAACCGGTACTTGACTGCACAGTGAATTCGCCATATAAACGCAACGAAGATGAACTGGAGTGAAAATGCTTTTATCTTCTTTACGAGTGCTTGTTTTTGATTCCACATGGCTCTGATTCCTCAAGTAGAACACAAATGCTCGAGTCCAGTTTCCAAGCTTCACAAGCTAGCTCGCTAGCTAGCTTCACCTCAGGTCTTCGTTGTAAAGAAACAAATCGAGAAAGAATCCAACTAATGTTGCTTATATCGCCATGTTTTGTGTCAATATCAAGGTTGTTATAGTTCACGAAAACTAACAGAATAACTACAATTAAAATTGAACAAATAAATTCATCAACAAAATTAATTAAAAATGCTTCTACAAAACAAAAACGAACACTACAATAGAAAGCTGAAGGCCTTCACACACGCTACTCCTATTATTATTTTTTATTCCTCCCACTTTTTGACACGCTTCTAATAATTCATCATTCCTCCGATTCATCTCATTACAATTTCAACATACTCCAAAAATTCATGCCATGGGGGGCTTTTTTTATTTTATTCCAAAATTCACGGTTTTCCCATAATTTAACATTTTTCACCTAAAAATCACCCAATCATGAGGCCACATTTCTCGATTACTTATTTATTATTATCATTAAAATTGAGGGGAAAAAAGTTCGTAAAAAAGTGTAATCACCTGACACCCCTAATTTTTAATAATCTTTTCTTTTTTTTCTTTTTATGAAAGGATTATTAAAAATTAGGGGCGTAATTTTTTTTCGTAATTAATTGCACGACTTCACTAGTTAACTCACAATTTATCACAAA
Organism: Vanacampus margaritifer; assembly: GCF_051991255.1. NCBI lineage: Eukaryota > Metazoa > Chordata > Actinopteri > Syngnathiformes > Syngnathidae > Vanacampus > Vanacampus margaritifer. Next base: position 10,129,987 of record NC_135449.1, read on the forward strand.
TTTTATATCTGTTCTAAATGTGCAATATTTTTTTTCTCAGTTTTCGTACTCTCGTTAACAAAAGTGGGAAAAAATGCTTAACTAATAGAAATAGTTCAAATAAATATTTGACGGCTATAACCGTCAATGGCAGTGAATGAGTGAATATCATAGCTACAGAAAAAGGAAGGTCAGTTGTTTGAGAATTGTAGCACTAAAACTAAAATGAAAAATGTATTATAACCTTGGTCTTTATACGCAGATGTCCATTTCATTACACTGGTCAAAAAGACAGTGAAGAAGTTTGCGAATTGCTTTAGGTTGACTGTCAACACAAGTAAGAAGAGAGGATGGAGCCAGGAGAAGAGCAAGCACGCGAGTAGCGTAAATCTGATGTGTCAGATTAGCCTGCGCATGCCAGTGTGGCTTTCATGCTCTAGCAACACATGACGGGACACCCTGACTGCTTTCATGGATGTCAGACGAGTAATAACCCTAATGGACATTGTGACAGATTCATCCTCTCGTGGAGAGCGAGCGCTGTAGGAACCACCAGGTGCTTGCCGGCGGAGAGGGCAAGGCACACAAATCAACGTGGCACGGGTTCAACTCAACCTATCTGCTTCCATCAAACAGCAATGCTAAGCGCTACCTCATCCCTTGGCCCCTCCCACCCTGGTATGACGGAGCCCGAATCAGTCCATCATTTCAAGTGTAGGTGCCAGCACGTATTAAACATGGAGGCGGAGCGGAGCTTAAAGGGAAACATCTGAGGGCCTAATTCTGTCAGCGTGCGCCTGCAACGCCGTTCGTCATACATGTGAAGTCGAATCACGTATGTGAGAGGACAGCTTGTCACGCATGTTGCTCTCAACCTCTAAAAGGCCCCGCTAACATGGTTAGATACTTTCACTGTACACTTTGTGGTGCACATTTTTCGTGCGTTTTTCTTCCATTAATCAGATTTTAAAAAATTTGTTTGAATTAGCATACCTTTTTTCAAAAACAGAACAATCGACAGTGCACAAAATATTCATTAATTATTGATTTTTCATGGAGGATTACAGAAATCAGAGAACATTTACTGTCGAGGTCAACTTCAAAAAAAAAAGATGTCTAAACCATTCATGGAATTTTTAAAATGATCGATTCATTTGATAATCGCCTTGTTATCGATTAATCGTTGCATCTCTACTTGACAATTTACAAGCATGCATGCGAATCCAGTAATGCAAGGAGTTGCCAAAAACACTTTCAATAATAAATCATCTGCTACAATACCAAGAGTAATAACTAGAGCTGCGAGCACTCTTGCAATCCTGGCCACGTTGAGGTACTGACACATTCGACAAGAACTCTGGAAAAAAGGAAAAGAACTCTGGAAAATATAAATGTCTCTGGCAGGCCTTATGTGAGTGCTACGTATTCGCCCGGGTTTAGACCGATGAAAACCGCATCTTTTGTCTTTGCAAACAGCGCATCGCCATAGCAACAGGGTGAGACGAAATAAAACAATAGTTTTTTTTCCTAACCTGGCAATCGATTGGCTAAATTCTGTGGTAGGAGTTCATTAAAACATGACCTCTATAAAAGGCTCAAAATGGCGCACAATTGCAACTAAATTCAAAATGTCGGACTCCCTGTAAGGTTCAGCGTAATAGACTTTTTTGTATGTGTTGGGCGGTTACGTATGCCTCCCAAATTTCAGAGATATAGGTTCAGTTTTTAACCAATATGAATGTTTTTGCTAGGCCTGACTTAAGTTTTGTCAGTCTCCGCCAAGGTTTAAACCCTCCCAAACAGCATAATTTCTTTGTAAACAGTGCATCGCCATGGCAACGGTGGGAGACAAAATAAAAAGATTGCAATACCTTTTCATACCCTATCTTTAGATGAAACACAAAATTTGAAGACAATCGGATAAATTGCCAGGGAGTAGTTTGTTAAAAAAAAAAAAGACTAAAACGGTGACAAATTTCGAGGTAAATTCAAAATGGCGGACTTCCTGTTAGGTTTAGCATATACTGTAACTATGAAATACTTTATTATTATTTTTTTTTTTTTTACATAGGTTCAACCAGGGGTACTTGGTTAAAAATGATAAGGGGCAGTACTGAGCCATTTTTAACTCATTCACTGCCATTGACGGCTATAGACGTCAAAAATTAATTTGAACTATTTCTATTAGTTAGTTAGTTAGTTTTTGTTAACAAGAGTATGAAAACCTAGAAAAAATGTATTGTACATTTAGAACAGATATAAAATGTGTGATTAATCGTCTAACGCCCCTAATTTTTTAATAATCTATATTCATTTTTTTGACTAAATTACCTCACTAGTAAACTCACGATTAATCACAAATTTGATATCTGTTCTAAATGTACAATTAAAAAAATTCTAGGTTTTCATACTCTTGTGAACAAAAGTGGAAAAAAAATCTTAAACTAATAGAAATTGTTCAAATGAATTTTTGACGTCTATAGCCGTCAATGGCAGTGAATGAGTTAAGAAATAACGTATATGAATGTTTTCCCCACTTTTAGACCCGTCGTTGTAAACAGCGCGTCGCCACGGCAACAGCATCAGTAGAAAAGATCACAAAAGGGTCCAGCGAGTCATTCATAAAGGCGCTTATGGAGAGCGGATGTTGACTCATAAAGACTCGCACCAATATACGGGGCTCTTGAAATGGTTAGTGACAGGATAGAGAGCACATTCCCACCCGTGAAAGCGCACACAAACACTGAATGCTGGATGTCACTTCGGAGCGAGGAAAGATAAGCACAGATAAGCAGAAAAGGGACGCTGTCAATGGAGAAGAGGAAAAACACTCCCTTTTTTTTTTTCTCCAGGAGAGCTCAGTATTGTTCATTCGATTTGACATCATCATTGCTCTCCTTTTTTTTAAAAAACAAATAAATTGAAAAAAATGTAATAAATGTTTTTTTTTTTTTATATATATACATATATACACACATATATATATATATATTTTTTTTTTTTTTGTATGTCGGTGAGTATGTGTATGTGCGTGTGTGTGTGCGTGCGTGCGTGCGAGCGTGTGTGTATTCATCAGTTCACCTAAAGCCCATTAAAAAAAATCCCATACTAATAATATAATATAATAATAAATTGCCAAATGCAGAAACATCAATGTAAGTTATCACGATGTAGTGGCTCTCGCTAACAGACAGAATTAAGTAACCAGAATTAGGTTAAAAAATTCTATATACGTAGACCATGTTTCTATAAATTTTGATATTTGTTTTTTATTTGAGGCAGATATTTTTTACATTAAAATGTGATTTATGAGGAGGTTAGACCATTGGTCGATATTCAGAGTTTGTTTATTTTTCCAGTTAACAAGAATTGTTTTTTTAGCGATAGTAAGGGCTACAAGTGTAGATTGAAATTGCTTATGTGGTAAGTCAGTTGTTGTTAGGTCACCTAGCAAACACAAGTTTGGAGATAGGAAAAACACTCCCGTTAGCTCATCTGAAGAACTTAATGTTGCCCGGCAACAAGAGGTTTTAGGCGGGAAAAGTAGTTCAGGAAATGAGTGGACTTTTGATGGAGTCGGAAACTTTGAAACGCCTATTCTGCTGTTTTTTCGTTCTTTGTTGTGGATGTCGTGTGGAGGGGGGGGGGGGTTCACCTCTTCAAACTGGAACATCAACACCAGCCATGATTTGGACCCGAGAACAAAACGAGAGTGGGTAGCGGGGCTGAACATTCCGTCCTGTCCACGCCGCATGTAAACACTCGGCCATGCATAAAACATCACAAGCAATTGGGAAATGCTCACACAAGACCTTCACAATGTAGAGAATACGTGAGTTACGTAACAAATGGAGACGACATACTAAGAACGGTTAATAAATCACATTGTAGTTTCTGATGAGTTAATCAGACCTCAAATGAGACTTGTGCGAGAACGTATTCATTTTAGGGACTTTGACATAATATCACTTGAATTGAAGCCATCAAAAGATAAACAATGATTTTTTTATTTATAGACACGTTTGCATACTTTAAGTAATCAACTCCATTATTTTGTCAATAAGCATCAGTAATTGCAATCAGCACTCTGCGTCAATATCCCACCAGGCGTACAGTTATCCTGTTTAAACAAGCCTTTCTGCCAACATTTCATTGTTGAATCCTCAGCGAGGAGCGTGATTGACTGATCACTTCTCTATGCTTCCATAAATGGGATTAACCAAAACAAACAAACAGTAAAATGTGATTTGGAGATTTATATTCGTAAACATATCTTACATTTGGATGTCAAACCCCCAAACTGCCATCTGTCACATTTTTTAAATTAAAGTACTTTGTTTGTTAGATAGTTGTGAAGTTGTAACGATCTGATTATGTGATGGGAAATCGGTGCCGATCACGTCATTTCGACATGGTATCGAAAAAGATCAGATGTTTGAATGTTCAGACAAGTTGAGGCTGAAATATTTTTATTTGTTGACTTGATTTGAACCATTATGTTTATATTTTCAAACATATCCAACACTTGGATGCCAAACCCCAAAACTGCCATCTGCCATGTTTTTAAGATAAAAAAAAAAAAAAAAGTTGTACCGATCAGAAATCGGTGCCTATCACGTAATTTCGACACATTATCATATCAATATCATCTGAAAAATATCAAACTTTTGTATTTTCTTAATTTCTAAAGTCAAGAATAAAATATTTAATTTGTTTAATTGATTTTTTACCACTTGGAGCCACATAAAAAGTTATCATCTTGGGATTCTTCAGGTATTCAGAGCAGCCATTAAACATCTGGGACGTGTTTTAAAATTGTGAATAAAAATGCATAATATTTCGCCTGTAACTCATTTGCTCCCAAAAACGTATAAATACGTTCTATTTTAAACATTACCTTGCTCCCAAGACGTATTTAAACGTCTTTGTTGTTGTTTTTATGCTAGAGCATACAGAAGGCTTTGATGCAGACTCTGAACTGAAAACTTGAAGAAGTTAGTTAGTTATTACAAAAATGGTCAGCTGCCCCGAAGTGACCAAATCGTTTACAACATGAACAGCGCTCCCAATAGAGGCACACACAAACAAGGGCAAGACAGTATAAAATAATTTAAATAAAATTGATTCTGAATCGTACTAAATGAGAATCGCGATTCTTATGAATCATTTGATTTGATACATTTTATACACTTGTTAATTAACATAAAAGTGGACAAATATGGTTGTAACTAGTTGATATAGTCATTTTATAGTAAGTAATTCATTAAATTATATCAAGTTGAAACATATACTAAACAGTCAAAAGGAGTGTCAATTTGTGAAAAATGGAGTCAGATTTGTGATGTGGTAATGTAATGTATTTTCAGCCACTAAGTGGCATTAGTGTTTCATGTTGGATGTTGGTGACAGGAACAGTACCGGTACATTTTTCTTTTCTAATTCAGAGCAATCGGTATATAGAAATGTAGCAACTTTTGGACTCATGGCCGACATTGTATTCCATGTGAAAATCAAACAAAACTTCAGAAAATGATGCAAAATAGCACCAAAAAATGACTTTTAGTAGCCATTAAAGGACATTTTGTAAACTGTCAAAACACATTCATTATCACTCAATCAATTGCAAAAATATATATATTTCTCAAAAACTAGAGCCAATTCAAATAAATTGAAATATCTTTGACCAAACATTGCTGGCCAGTGTCATCCAAGCCTGGAAACATTTGGCTTCATATCCGCTCGTTAAGTGTAGTCAAAGAAGTTTGTGCCGCAGCAGCAGCAGCAGTTTGTGAGATAAAGCAACTGCATAGTTCAACTTACACAGCTGGACAGTTTGGCCTCAAACAGCGGGAGATTCGAGGCTAGAACGTTATTAAGCTCATTATCAGCGATAGAGATGCACAAATGAGGCAAAAGGTAACAAATTGCGCAGGGGCTACTGATACATGGGCCACCGGTGAGGCAATTCATTTCCCTCAATTACGTACGCAGAATCGTGCAGACGTGGAGAACTGCTCTAAATAATGTAAGTGTTTAAGTGAAGGCCATTTTTTGGGGGGGCGGGGGGGGTCGGACCGTAAAGCCGGTTCGGAAAAAACGAAGGCTGGAGGCATAAACAATATGTTTTATGCAGGAGGACTTAAGCGAACAGCGACGATCGATACTACGACAACAACACTGATTACAAAATATAACTCTTAAGTGTGTATTTAACGCTTAAAAAAAAAATCACAAAACAAAAGCTTGTGTGGAAAAGCACTTATCATGGCTTACATTATGAAACTGGGTCTGTATTAATTACACCGGGTGCAAAGATGATGACCACTTTCACAACCATATCGATTTTAAACATCTTAAACATTTGTTAAAATGTGAGAGACCAAATAAAGGGGAAAAAAAGAAAGAAAGAAAAATGTTGAGTGTGGCGGTGGCTAGGACTGTGCAATTAATCAAAATTCAATTATGATTGCAATTATTACACTCCACAATTACAAAATTTGCATAATTGTAAAAAATCATATATTCTATGCTGATACCGTTTTTTTTTTTGCAAGTCGCAAATTTGTCAATATTTTTTAAAATAATACTCATGTTGCAATGTCAAATTCTATAGTGAGCATACTTGAGTTCAAAATTTGCACTTAAGCGATCTATTGAAATTATTATTTAAATGTTCTACGGCAATTTATAAGTGTATAGCATGTTTGTTGAGTTTATTCCTTTGCACTCATTTTTTAAATTTTAAAATAAGTAATTTGATACATTTTGTTTGGTCCAAAAGCAACATACATAAATATAGTGTTTCAATAAAATGTATTTGTCTTAATTATTTTTTTTTTACACATTTTCTTGTTTTGTACCAAAAAATAATTATTACCAAAATAAACATGATTCATCTTTTTTTTCATAATCGAGCAGCCCTTAACACCATCGTGAGTGTCCCGCCCCAAACCAGTACAAAGACTGACCGAGAAGAACGAATAGTAGTAGAAGAAGAACTAGAAGGGGCTATGCTAATGCTAACGGTTGGCTAGTCTGGTGATTTACAAAACTCTTCTACCTATCATTTTTATTGCCGTGAATGACAGACTCAGCACAAACAATTAGAGGAGTCCAAATTAATAGACAAGTAATCGATTACTATATAAATCGACGACTACTTAACTCTTTGACTGCCAGACGTTTTCAGAAACGGGATGTCGCCACTGCCAGCCGATTTAAGCATTTTGACTGATCTTTCAAGGTCCACAGAAAATGTTGTGTTTGGACTATGGAAACACACATACTACCAAATGAAAGATTGGACTCTCATCTTTCATCAGAAAAAAAAGTTTATTTCTACCTTATTCCGTTTTTGAGTAATCAACAATAGAAAATGGTTAGTTTCACCGAAATGCTCTGTTTTGAAACAAAAAGCGGAGAAAAAGAGCTTTTTGTGAAACGATGTTATTTCATGCACTCTAGTGAATTGTACACTTCTTGTCCATGAATGATGCCACAAACACCTAAATAGTGCTTTACTTCTGTAATACACCACCACCAACAATGAAAAAGTGTTTTTAGATTGCAAAATACATTTATTTCCATTCAACAGTGTAACAATTTGACAAAACAATTTCGCAAACTATTTACAAATGTGTGCAACTGTGGTACTATTTACAATTATGTGGATGTTTCAAATACAGTTTTTCTTTTTGTAACGCTCCCATGCGTGCAAGGAGACGCAGCAGGATTTGCACAACAGATTAGTTTCACTTGCGATGGCTCCTTTTGCGTGCAGACGTTACACTTTCTTGACGGCCTTTTTTTCCGGGGAATAGCAAGTAGCAGACTGTACCCACTCCTCCGATGAATATGCATTGGACTCGGGGCACTCTTCGTCATCCGATTTAACGTCCGCCTGAGTGTGCTCGGTTGTGCTCCGCGTTTTCCGGTGTTAGCATCGCTAGTCGGTGAATCTTTATGACGTCGTCATAGCCGCCGCGTCAACGCTTGCAACTTCAGCGTCAACCTCGGAGTCACCATCATCATCATCATCGATGATGGTCATCGTCGTCATCAATGTGCTCTTTAGCGTTGGTCGATGCTTTTCGTCTTTGAAAAAAACTGCTCGAGCGTGAGCTGTTTGCAACCGGTCGCCATGTTCTCTTCCCTTCCCCAGCCATTGTCCCCTCTAGCTCCGCCTCACGTCTTCTACTGACGCCTACCCAATCTTGTCAAACGAGAGTCATTGCTGCCATCTAGGGGCCAAAAATAGTCATTAGGCTAACTAGATCTGCTTGAAACTTTCACCACAGCTGGGCAAGGCTTTCCTCCACCCGTTTCCCCCAAAAAATAATAAAAAATTGGAGAACGTCTTTTAAAGTCCTTGGCGGCCCTCCGTAGGTTTTTACTAAACGTCATTTAACGTTTTTGGCAGTCAAAGGGTTAAGTAATCACTTAGAGCCAATGTTTAACTTCAAATCACCCAAATCCTCTGATTTCAGCCTCTCAATAATAATTTGACAAGACTGCTGATCAAAAGAAAAAAACAACATATGACTGATTCCAAATAATGCAACATGGAATTTTTTTTTAACTTTTTTCCTGACTTGTAACATGCAAGGAAATATTACTAGAAAATGGTGACACACATTATGAAGCATTATTCTAAATTGTCATAATTAACAAATGAGAATTAAATGGATGATTTAGTGGGGAAAAAATTACCCCCCCCCCAAGTTTTAATTGGATTTATAGAATAATAAGCCTAATTATGGTAAATGGTACTGTGCAGAAAATATGAATAAATAGTTTTTTCACAAATCTATACTATTATACTATATTATATTTTGAGCAATTTTAAGTGTTGAAAATGATACAATTAAACCCTCAACCACTTCATGACCCCGTCAATGATTCCCCGCCTTCCCAACAAGTTCCTGATGAGACCTGGCACAGCACAAGACGGCAGATTAACGGAAGAGCCGGATGAAGCGTTAGCGCAGATAAGCTCGGAAATGTGCGCGTGCGCATTTATAGGTCAGATTTCATATGTGTCAGGTGCACGACACCGTTTCCATAGCATCCCCGTGCCACTTCATCCTTGACGACTTTAGCTTTGTCGCTCTATGCAGTCAGTCATCTTGAGAAGTGTGTGCGTTATAACAGGCATGATGAAGCTGTGAGAATGCCGGGCATGTGATGGAGTGGGCGAGGGTGCGTGTTTTTTTTGTTTGTTTTTTACGACGGCCTGATCCGCATTGACGTGCGCGTACTGTATCCTCAACACGGGCAAAGCAAATATTCAAAGTGCTGATAAAAGAACTTGGGGAGCTTTTCCCTCTCGCTAGCCTGACGTTACATTTTTGAGTTATTAGATGGATATGCAGCATATGCAACACTTGCGAAATGTTGTGAAAGTGAGTAAGCACCAACTAAGTGCAATGTACGTTATTATAAGAAAATAACGGATTTCAAATAAATGCTAAAAAGTTAGCTACCATTTGACCAATTCATTGATGCTTAACCGCCAGGCTTATAAAGGCTTATAAACCCTGGAACTATTTACTTGGTTTTTCAATTTGCCACACTCAAACTCTACTATAATTGGTAACCTGTGAGTGTTTTTTTTTTGTGTATTGCATTTACTTGAAGAAAAAAATAATAATCTAATTTTTTTTCCGAGTATTTTTTGAGGATTTTTATGTGTGTGATTTATTGAATATTATTTTGTTTTTTAAATATTTTTTCTGTTTTTCTGATTAATTTATTTCTGTTTTTCTTTATTCTGCTTTTCTGATTTTTTTCTGAATATTTTTTTTAATCCCAGAAATAAATAACTAAAAAAAAGAAGAAGAAAAAAAATCTGAAATACAGAAAAAACAATTCAATAAAACAAAATAAAAATACTCAAATTAGTCAGAAAAACATACGTAAACAAATGTAAGTAAATGCAATATACTTCCATAATAACAATTATTTTCTGTTTCTTAAACATTTTTGCTGTTTTTCTGAGTATGTATTTCTGTTTTTTCTTCTTCTGTTTTTCTGAATTTGTTTTCAGAAAAAAAAATTTAATCCCAGAAACGAATATCTACAAGATCTGAAATACAGAAAAAACAATTCAGTATGACAAAGTAAAAAAATATATACTCAAATTAGCCCGAAAAGCAGGAGTACCGCAAGTAAATGCAATATGCTTCCATAAAAACAATTATTTTCTGTGTTTTTTTAATATTTTTGCAGTTTTTCTGAATAATTTATTTCTGTTTTTCGGGGGGAATACTTTAAAAAAAAAATAATAATAATCCCAGAAACAAATAATTTAAAAATTAATCAGAAAAACAGGAGTACTGCAAGTAAGCCCAACATGCTTGCATAAAAAACACAGCACTGACATTTTTTTTTAAATGTGTGTTTTGCACAGAATATTTTGTTGAAAGATGTCATGGAAGGTCAATGGTGATCAAAAGGAACAAAAAAAGTGAGGGAATGATGTCTGAGGACAAACGTGTCATGCTACAAAGAGAGTTCAAAAAAACAGTAGTGACACCAAAAATGCACTTTGCTGGAGTTTGGAAAAAAGTGACTGTGTGATTAATATTTAAAATCTGAAGACTGTGAGCAATCGGCTTCAACAGGGTATTTACTTTGAAAAGTGTAATTAGTAGTGCTCGTGATTAAATAATTGCCCAAGTGATCTTCAGATGGCAGATAAAGCATACTTTCAGAAAATCATGCTCAGAATGGCTTAAAAGGCTTTAGTAGGATCATTTAATTGTCTTTAGAAATGCAAATTTAATAAGACAAATGAAAAGTCCAGTTTAGCAAAAAGACAACCCTCCTACTTTGGGGTCGCATTTCATATGTAAAGCAATTTTAGGCTACCTTGGATGATAATAATTAACTCATTCACTCCCAGCCATTTTCACTGAAGCAACCCCCTTCGCTCCCGGCTGTTTTACTGGATTTTGACTGATTTTGTAAGGCCCGCAGAATATTCTGTTCTATTGCTATAAAAACATGAACCTATCAAAATAAAAAATTGAGTCTCTTCTTTCATCAGTTAAAAAAAAAAAAAGTACATTTGTATCTGTTTCTGTTTTGCAGCAATTAGCATTGGACTATAGCTAAGTTTCATCATTATTCACAAACCTGTCGAAAACAGCTTTTTGCAACACGGCCCTGGCTGATCTCTTATACTCTGCTGCCACCTGCTGGCCATATTTTTTGTAATGACTACCATTGCTTTAAGCATTCTCTTCAGTTCAGAGGCTGCATCAAAGCCTTCTGTATGCTCTAGCATTAAAAAACGTATAAATACGTCTTTGGGACACCGGTAATATTTAAAATAGAACGTATTTATACGTTTTTGGGAGCAAATGAGTTGAATGGTTGTCTATACGGTTGGTGCCCTGATATCAACCGGCGATCGGTCCATGGTGTACCCCATCCTTTGGCCGGAAGCTAATTTGTTCTGCAACAAGGAGTGGCCCAAAATTAAGATTATAATAACAGTCCGTGTTGAAACATTTCAGCCTTCTGGGAAATAAACTGCTGTTTGATACGCGGGGGATGAGGAGGTGGGACAAATAGTTGCAGTGGCGGTGGGGGTGTGGGTTGTGGGGGTGGGGGCGTATTTGTAAAGACATTGAAGCGTTTTTAAAAAGGAGAGCAAACTGTGTAGGTGAGGAAAAGAGGCCGACGGGGACAATGTAAGATTGTCTCACATCAAAATAAAAGAAAATCAAAGGCGGTGGCAAAGAAAGGGAGAGGTGATTTACACAGCATGTGGACTGTAGGAGAAGGAGGAGGGATATCTACCTAGAAAAGAAAAAAAAAGCTCCTACTTGGAGACGCGGCCCGACTGCTGACTTCCAGATGTTGCAAACCAATAATTCCCACAAACCACCTGTGTAATGCGCCATAGGGGTGGCTTTCAAGGACACAACGATAGCGGCGGTCACTGCCGCATGCGGTCATGTACCAAAAAGCGCACACATGCCACACACGGCGCGCATGTGCGCTTATCTCGCTCCGTTTCGGTTTCCGGCCATGAAAGCGGAGAGTCTTTGAAGGTGGCGAGCTTGACCGCGGCTTTTGGCCATGGCGGCTTCAAATCCGACCAAGCAGAGCATCCAGGTCAGAATCAAATTAAGGTTGGAGGGAGACAAGGGAGGACGGCGTGAAAAAAAAAAGGCTGCTGGTGAGGAGGACCGTGCGGACCTCAGGCTGGGACGGGAACCCGTGAAGAATGTACGGAACAGATGCGGATATCTATAAAAACCTGAAGAAAATGATTATAGCAACTATTTGGTAGTTAACCCCGTTTCATTACCACTTTACTTTCTACTGCAGTGTGTACACCTTTTATAGGCTGCTATTGTTTAATGATCCCAACTCGCAGCAGACACATAATCACTCCAAGTGTCAGTTTGTGCATGTAGCATCTCAATGTGAATGACGGGTTACACAAAAGGTAGTTGTCATTTATTATACAGACTGTGCGCGGTTAAGATAAACTGAACATCCAGCAATGCTTCATCAATCCACTCAATGGAGCAAGTTTCATGTACATACGCAGAAACGAAAACGTGCTGCTGTCCAAAACTCACCTGTTTGGTCATTTTTTTTGTGCTCTTGTGTTAAAATTTATTTTTCAATTAGCATTGAGTATATCCATTTCTATCCATTGTTCACTAATTAATCGCGCCATATTCCATAATTAACTCATTCACTGCCGAGGACGGCTATAGACGTCAAAAAATCATTTCAACTATTTCTATTAGTTTACATTTTTTCCCACTTTTGTTAACAAGAGTATGAAAACCTAGAATTCTTTTATTGTACATTTAGAAGAGATATAAAATTTGTGATTAACTCATTCACTGCCATTGACGGCTATTGACGTCAAAAATTCATTTGAACTATTTCCATTAGTTTAACATTTTTTCCACTTTTGTTAACAAGTGTATGAAAACCTAGAATTTTTTTATTGTACATTAAGAACTGATATAAAATTTATGATTAATCGTGAGTTAACTATTGAAGTCATACGATTAATTACAATTTAAAAAAATGTAATCGCCTGACGAAAAGATTATTTAAAAATTAGGAGCGTGAGGCGATTTAAAATTTTTATCGTAATTAATTGCATGACTTCACGAGTTAACTCACGATTAATCACAAATTTTATATCTTTTCTAAATGTACAATAAAAAAATTCTAAGTTTTTATACTCTTATTAACAAAAGTGGACAAAAATGTTAAACTAATAGAAATAGTTAAAATATTATAAATATTTGACGTCTACAACCGTCAATGGCAGTGATTGAGTTAATCGCGGTTAATCGCATTTCTCTACTACTATTCCCTACAAAGTTTGAGTAAAATCTTGGAAATTGTGTATAATTATTAAATAGAAATTTTATTTTAGATTAAAAGACGTTCTAATAGCTTGACAGGCATCTTAATTCTATTCTTCTCAAAGAAACAAATAAAATTAATAGTGGTGTCAGGTGATTAAAATTTTAAATTGTAATTAATCGCATGACTTCAATAGTTAATTCATGATTAATCGCAAATTGTATATCTATTTCATAAATGTACAAAAAAATGTCATTAAAAAAACATAAAAGTGGGGAAAAAATGTTAAACTAATAGAAATATGGCATCTTTTAGTCATTGATACAGTAATTTCATAATCATAAAATTGAGTTACAATTAAAAAGATGTACGGTACTTTAAAGTGTGATCTTGATTTGTGTTGAAGTCATTTTTCCGCCACTAGATGGCATCATTACATTTGTAAGACCGAGACAGCTCAGTGCATTTTTCTATTCATATTAAGAGCTATCTAATCTTTAACATGAAGCAACTTGTGAAATTATGCGCATTTTAAAAATGGTAAAATACAATTAGACTCCAGTCGCCACAAATTTATGCATTATTAAATGTACTGAGTTAACTGAGTTATTTTTTTAAACGCTTTAAAGATTTTAAATTAATCTCCAGAGTTAATGCTTTCATTTTGACAGCCCTAATATATATGTATACCATTCACTCACAAACCACACTCTGGCCAAGCAACACGTGAGCTCACCTTGTTCCCGATGGCTTTCTTTGGCGGAAAGTTGAACGCGTCCACCTGTGGAAACTGGGACCTCAGGCGGTTGTGCAGCTCCCTAAACTCAGTGTAGCGCCTGTACACGTTCCACTCATTGTCCAGGATGCGGATGTAGACCTGAGGAATACACGGATAAAGATAAATTCATAGATAGATCAAAACGAATGCAAATTAAAATCTTGCATTTGATTAAACTTGTCATTAATGTTTCAAATAGCCTTGCAGGAATCAGAGGTGCAAATTTTTCTCTCATGGTCTCGCTAACATAATGCCACGCAGAGATAGAGTCTGTCTTTAGACGTGACAGCTCTGCCACCATTTCCATGCGCCATTAGCTGCTTTATTCACACTCACAAAAGAGAGGGGGAGCGCAGAGAGGAGACAAAATGAGCCTATTACAAAGAAAAAGAGAAGGAGATGGGCTTCTGTTTTCAGGGATGAAAACCAGGATGAGAGATGAAATGCTTTTTTTTTTTTTTTATTATTCAATTTCAAAACAGGAGTTAATACAAAAGTTCTGGACAGTGGTGCTGAAGCATGGATCGTGACAACTAGTAGCCAGTTAGGTGAGAAAAATCATGCAATTTCTGTATGACTTTTAACTCATTCACTCCCAGACATTTTTACTGAAGTAACCCCCATCGCTCCCGGCTGTTTTACTGGATTTTGACTGATTTTGCTAGGCCCACAGAATATTGTGTTCTATTGCTATGAAACCTACCAAAAGAAAGTTTAGAGTCTCTTCTTTCATCAGGAAAAAAAAGAATATTTCTATCTGTTTCCGTTTAGCCGTAATTAGCATTAGAGTATAGCTAAGTTTCATCATTATTCACAATTCTATTAAGAAATGTGAATAAAACAGCTTTTTTTCTAAATGACCCTGATTGATCTCTTTTGCTTTGCTACCACCTGCTGACCGTTTGTGTAATAACTACCATTTCTTCAACCATTCTTTGCAGTTGAGAGGCTGCATCAAAGCCTTCTGTATGCTCTAGCATTTAAAAAAACGTATAAATACGTCTTTGAGACACTTATAACATTTAAAAGAGAACATATTTATACGTTTTTGGGAGCAAATGAATTAAGGATATAAGCGGTCAGATCACTGAAAATATGGAAAGCGGGTCGTTTTTTCCATCTATGAAACTCAGGGCGCTAATTAGCGAACCTCCAGGCTTCCTGTTCTGTCTCTGTTAGGTCTTTACTTTTCATGTTTCTCGGACGGGATGTGACTGTGAAGGCAAATTATGTGTGTTTAACATACTTGGCCAATAAATCGGATTCTGATACGGAGATATCAACTGCATTTTGAGGGATGACTGTTTCATTTCAATCTGCTTTCATCCCTTAAGGCAGACTACTACATTGAACTCATTGGCAGTCAACCATTCTGTTCACACTAACATTCACACAGCCCCGACCCCATAACTTCCCGCGTGGGAGTCCGGCGGGTGAACCGTTACACCATCAGTGACTTCATTTCACCCTATTTCTGTGTAAATCTTTGATATAACCCCGATGCTGATGTAATAAGAGAGCAAGCGTCCCTTTTGACCCTGTTTTACATGTCAACAATGTGCTCAGATAAGACACCTGTGGGATGACAGAGTGTTAGTGTGTCACTCCTGATCACCCCCCCGATGTGCCAGGGATATTACAAGAGCTTCATCAAGCAATGACGGGAACACACTTGAGGGTTTACATGCAATCAAACCTGGTGTATTTGTTATGTGCTTCTATGGCACTTTGCATTTATTAGTATCATTCCAAAGGGGGTCATTTTAGACTACACTGGTACATGGACCGTCATTAAGTTATGCTCCCAGGCTCCTGCCGTCGCTGTGATGAGTTTGCATCTAAGATGTTGAGGGAAAAGCTTGATGGCAAGACATGTCCAGAAGATAAATACGACATGAAACAAGAGAGATGCATTATTGTATTAAAAATGGGGGGGGAAAGACTGCAAAGTGTTACCTTGGATTGGGCATTAAAATAGCGCTGTTTAAAATGTCAAGTTGGTTGTGTTTTGTGTGCAGTTCCAGCGCCCTCTGGTGGTTAGTTGATTAGTGCACTTTAATTTTAATTAGGCATGTTTTGGCCACCTACATTTACGACCCACGCTGATTGCCAGATGAAGGTGAACATAACATGTTTGAGATCCTCCCTAAGTTGACTCAATTCAAAAATGTGTGTGTGAGTTAATAAGTGCCTCAATATTAACTCATCCACTGCCATTGACAGCTATAGACGTCAACAATTCATTTTAATTATTTCTTATTAGTTTAACATATTTTTAGATTTTTTGTTAACAAGAGTATGAAAACCTAGTTGTTTTTTTTGTACATTTAGAACAGATCATGCGAGTCATGCGATTAATTACGATTACAAATTTTTATTGCCTGATGCCCCTAATTTTTAATAATCTTTTATTTTTATTTTTATATATATAGATTTTTTTTAATGATCTTTTTTTTTTATAAGGAAAAGATTATTACGATTACAATTTTTAATCGTAATTAATCGCATGACTTTACTAGTTAACTCACGATTAATCACAGATTTTATATGTGTTCTAATACTATAAAAAAATCTAGGTTTTCATACTCTTGTTAACAAAAGTGGGAAAAAATGTTAAACAAATAGAAATAGTTCAAATGAATTGTTGACGTCTATAGCCGTCAATGGCAATGAATGAGTTAAGTGTCACTAGTGATTGTAGGTCGTTGATTTACATTGAGGTTAATGCTAGCTGTGCTATTTGAGCTATATACATAATTATGGCCTCAGCTAATTAGCATTGTATAGACGAGACATTAACTTTTTTTGTTTTTTTACAATATTGTGAGCTTTACAGTATCATGACCTCTTTTTTTTATATTTTTTTATCGCCAAACTCCCTAATTATCGTTTCATATCATGCTAATATCATATTGTGGCGTTCGGATATAGTTACATTCCTAGTATGCAGTCTAAAGAGGGAACTGACGGAAGTTGAGCTGCATTCACATTGGCATGAAAATGGCATAAACGATGAATTCACCAATTGCATTATAAATCATTTAATAAAAATAAAAAAAAGTCAATCAGTTGACCGTTCAAGGCAATTTAGCTAAATGGCAATCCTTGTTGCTTGGCTCATCCAACATATGAAGACAGACTAAAGTAGACGTTAAGGGGTTGCCATCAAAATGAGGTGGCTGTTATTGTCCTCGTGTCAGGCTAGTGATATGAGCCCAAATGATTTAGAAGCTGCACACGATATATTTGCATAATTTAAATGGCTGTCTATAACGTGCAACATCCAGTATATTTAAATTCAGGATTCCCAATGCCCAGATGTGACATACTGTACATATGATATCACAATTATTGTATTCCACAGCCCAGCTGGGAGAAAACATGAGCAGAGGGGGGAGGGGGGAGGGGGGACTGCACTCGACGTACAATACACATACTGTATGTACTCTTGAATGTTGCACTTGCTTGGGGTCACATGAAGTTGACTGCGCATTAACCCTGTAAATGCAAGGCTGCACAATTGGAACGACACAACAGTCCATCCCGCCGAGATGTAAGAAACAACTGCATTTAGTGGAGCGTCTGAAATTGAAGTGTCTGAAACCCATTTTACCCATGAGACTTGTTTCCTGTCTGAAAAACCGAATGACCTTTCCATGAGGCGACATGGTAACCCTGCTACAATGTGCAGTGAATCAAGGGAACTCAAACGGGTCAACAGGCAAACGAGTTTCTTTTAAATGTTTTAATTAAAGTGCATTCGAAAAGCTGAGCATGAATTCAGACAACAAAGCAGTTCGGCAATAGCTCTTCTCCTGTATTTACTGTACATTAGCAGAGGCCCCAGAATTGAACCTTGTGGAACATGAAGAGAATCTTCTGTTTCAATTTCATTATAACTGTTTTAAATTACTCAGCAAAGATTGATAAGTGTAATAATGTGACCAAATGTTTGAAGATTCTTCCTGCCTGTCTGGCTTGCTCTGTTTACATATCAATCGACCATCTGGCCATTTGTATTGAATGATGTTTGTCTTGGCTGGGGGAGGGGGCTTGGGGGGCTGTTTCCTGCCGAGGGGCGCGGCTGAGGATTTGGAGGAAGAGGAAGGGGAGGGGCTTTTTGGAATGCTGGGAGTATAATGGCGACTGCGAAGGGGAGGAGCCACACACACACGGGGAATCAAAATGGCGTTTGGCTTTCCCTTCTGTGTCTCAGAAACTTCTGAAATAAATCCTTCGAAGGAAACCTGATTCACCGATCTCAAGTCTGATTCTGAAAACAACATTACGAACACGCGGAAAACATAAGGATCGTTTTCCAACAGAACACCACACGTTCCGTTATACATGCGAATTGATATTGCACATATTTGTTGGCCTGTTACAAGACTAAATGTGCAGCTAACTGTCATTTTGATGACTGATGTACTGCTTAAGAAGCACGCTTCCTTTCATGCTCTTTTCAAAAGGGTTGCAGAATTCTCAGCGCATTCTGTGTTCATGTTATCCAACTTTTTTTTTTCTTTCTTTTTTTTTACTGGCATAGGAGAAGGGCTTCATTTGTGATACAGTTGTGAGGAGACGTACTTTTCTCACTGATGTTATTGTCAGCGTGTGCATTCCGCTACAGAGCACCAAATATGAAAATGACATATCTGACATTTTGGACAGTCATTAAAAGGCATCTGAGAGTTTTTTTGCGAGCCACCGGAAATGTCTCGTTAAAGCATCAGCAACGGAGACAGACCTGTCTAGACAAATGTTAAGATATCATAAAAATATTGTTGAAAGGGTTAGAGTATTATCATCTTTGAGGACATCAGTACAAATATTAACATACTGTATCACATCATAGCAAACAAGATGTTTCAAATGTTCTTGCTACGTTGCGTTTCCATAAATTAGAGCGTTATTTAATGCAGAGTGACTCTTATTTATCTCACATTTTCCAAGTGGCTTCCCCCAACATTCTCCACTGGGAATATTGCACGAGCCCGACGCATAAACAGACCGTCTGTATTTTGCTTCCATTAGTCTGTAAAATGTGAAACACGGAAGCAGCTGTTGTTGTTGTTGTTGTCAAGCTGCTGTTTCCAATCCCATTAAAATGCAGCACCTGAAACTAAAAAGAGGACGCTCGGAGAATTAGTTTACTCTGACTTAACATTTACGGAAAGGATGCTTGCATGAAATATTCTGTTATTTATTTTTGATGGTCTGCTTGGAAGGGACTGGCTTGGATTTCCCTCTCGGAATCGTGAAAATGTTCAATAACCATCGGATGAATTTGCATCACATATGAATCTCGACAGCCTCTTTTGACATGTAATCATAACTCACACTTACTGAACGACGCCCTTGCTTTTCCCCAAATCAAAAAGGAATGACTGAATGTTCGAGCCGGTTGATTGGCTCAGCTGCATGAGAGCTTTGAGAGCAATGATTTGGCGGGTTAAGACAGTATCTTTTTTTAATGACCGCACACTTTGGCCCATGCTTAATTTTGGGAAGCAGTGAAGAGGCAATGCCAAAATGGAGCTGGCCCTTTAAATTTCAAATATTGTATTTATATAGTGGACACAATTTTAAAACAATTTCCACATCTCATGGCAGTGAACTAGTACGACGGCGTATCAGGGCCGTGTATATATATTTTTTTTCCAGAGGGGGGCGAGGGTGGGGGGGGGGGATGTAATATTCTGAGAAAAACTCGCAAATGTGGCAAATTTGCGACTTTACAAAGTTTATAAATTTATAAACACGACTGTTAAGAATTGGCCCATACATCCGGGTAATACGCTATGTGTATTTCTCGTAAGTTTCTGCATTTTTTCCTTTGCAAATCTGCCACTTTATAAAGTGGAAAATCTGCGACTATAAAGTGGCAAATCTGCGATTTTTTTTTTTCTCTGAATATTGCCACCACCCTCTAAAAAATATATATTTATACGTGGCCCTAATACGCCGTCGTAAACTAGAGCTAAATCTCTCTGGTGAGAGAAAATAGTGAAAGAGAAACTTTATTGCTCCGTAGGAGAAAATTGACAACAAACATGGAAATATGAAACCTATAGCAACACAATTGACCTTATTTAAATAAATTTATTTTTTGCATATCAGTAGCTTAAGTATGTCAAATAATTCCTACGCAACAGATGCTACCAAGTCACTATATGTAATGCTATAGTGTTAAAAAATTACAGCGAAAACTACTCTATAATTCTCTAATTTGTGTCCACATTCATTCTTGGTTGGGGACAAATACACCGAATACAGAGCGGACTGAACAGCGGTGACAAAAAATGCTCTTCAATACAAAGCAATGGGAGAGTAAGTGCAATCAAACGGAACATTGCGAAATAGAGCTTCCATTTTTTTCCAGAGGAGAAAATGAAAAAACTTTTATTTTCTCTCTCAGTGCCTCTGCCTTCATAAAGAACAGCCATCAATACACCAGACATCAGGCTTTTTATCACTTAAGTTTTGGAAGACCAGTGGGTGGTCAAGTTGGAGACTACCTTGGAAAATCCTCTCCTGCCCCCGGCAGGAAAAGGAGGACAAAGCTTTTATCTTCATCTTCTACCACAATTGCCTCCATTATTCCCGTCACCTCCCAGCAGCCCCCCCTTTTGCCAGTTGACTCCTTCTATCCTTCTTACCTTGCGATTGAAAGCTCAGTCTCCAAAAAAAAAAAAAGTAAGCTCAGTCTTTGTAGGAGCTCTTCCTTCTTTTTCCCGAGAACACGCCAAGCCCTAACAAGTCCCACGGATTAGCCATCTTAAGGGAAAGCGGACTGACATTAAGTGTGTAAATGTAAAGACGAGACAAAAAAAGACAAAAAGGAGTGGATGGTGACTGATGAGAAGATTAAACATGCGAGGTAAAGGCAGACAATTAAGGACCCCAGACAGAATGAATAACTAAAAATGGACAGTAACGAGGGGGAAAGGAACAAAGAGGGTGCAAGCTGATTGACAAATTACACTTCAGCTCAAGGGCTCATCGGGCACGTCAAGGCTAAAATGGCCGCACTCTCGTCACCAGCCAAATCGGGACGAAGCAGATTCCCGTCCCACCTCTCACATGTCACATTCAGCTGCCGATGACACACCGGTGAAGAGATTTTTGCGCGGCTGGCTCACTGATGACGTGATAAAAGTGGGCGCCCTGGTGTTTCTTTTTGGGGAGGGTTAAAATCCAGGTGACGCATAGACTTAAGTGCGGTGGTTGCGTGAGCAAAATCATTAGAGGTAGTTTGGTAGTTGGTAGTTTGCATAATCAGTACAAGAGCATAATTTGGGCGTTTTCACTTTAAAGGTCTGCTAATTGTTTAGACATTTTCTGTGTGTTATTTTAAGGAGACAATAAAATCATAAGGTGTAGACTGACAACTTTAAACTATAGCAGGATCATTCTATGCTAAATCACCCAGTGGGTTTAAACAAGCAGATTTAATTTGAATGAAACTTGGTGTACTTGTTGACAGTGTTACATATTATAACATTTTTAATACTTCATTTCATATATTAACCATTGTTATACATTATTAACATCTTAATTCTTTATATTAACCATGTTGAAAGGTTTTATAGACGTGTAAAGCAAGTTGGGACATATTATTTAGTCTAGAAGTTCCTTCTCTGTGGGAAAACACATTTGGTCCTTGAGGACAGAATCTGTTTTGAACACGCACCCCTACTCTGTTTTCGCCATCGCTCATGGAAAAGTACCCAGAGAGTATGTTTTGTCTACAAATGAAAGAGAGGCGGTCGGTTTTAACTATAAGAAGCCATTTTACACGCGGAAGAGACACATTCGGCGCTCTGAATTCCACCTGTTAAGTGATGAATTGGAGTCTGTTACGATGTCCAGAGATCTCTGTTAGATTAAATTCATTTTTGCAAAGGTGTTTTTTCTTACATTAAATCTGTCTTCAAGTTTTGGAACACGCAAAGAGGACAAATAATTTTATTCCTCTTTCAATAGTAACGCCATAACCCTCAAATCTCAATTATAGGTCAATCAGAACAGGGCAAGTCAAAATATTGATCTTGATCTGTCATTGATTAGCTAAGTTATGACTCCTTATTGCTGCTAAAAAAAATAAAATAAAATAAAAATAAAATAAAAAATCTAACATTAAAATTAGCTCTGAAACTTAAGTTTCCTCAAGTAGCGAACGAGTTCCGTTCCTACACTGGGGATTTTAACCCGCATTTCCACATATGCCGGATTTTACCGTTAAATCATTTTAAATATTGCGATGGTCCCAATTTTATTGTATTTTTTTATGCTAGAGCATAAAGAAGGCTTTAATGCAGCCTCTGACCTGAAGATGTCGCTTAAAGCAATGGTGGTTATTACAAAAAAATACAGTCAGCAGGTGGCAGCAGAGCAAAAGAGATCAACCAGGGCCATGTTGGAAAAAAGCTCATTTACTCACAGTTCTAAATAGATTTGTGAATAATGATGAAACTTAGCTGTATTCTAATGCTAATTGCTGCAAAACGGAAACAGATACAAATATACTTTTTTTTTTACTGATGAAAGATGCCAATTTTGAAAGGTGGCAATACTCCTAACTGGGTGCAATTGGAGCACAAACATAAGTAATGGTACCATACTACCGCAATAAAACTACATTTTCGTTGCATCTCGTGGCAGTGGCTATTTATAAACCATCATTAATATCAACTCACAACATTCTATTTTAAATATTACCGTATAATTACGTTTTTTTTTTAAAAATGTGTTTTAATGCTAGAGCATACAGAAGGCTTCAATGCAGCCTCTATCATGAAGAGGTCGCTTAAAGCAATGGTAGTTATTACAAAAAACAGCCAGGAGGTGGCAGCATAGTATAAGAGATCAGCCATGATGCAACAAGCTCTTTTCCCCAATGTTTTCAACAGATTTGTGAATAATGATGAAACTAATTGCTGCAAAACGTAAACAGATACAAATATCATTTTTCCCTGATGAAAGAAGAGACTCTAATCTTTTGGTAGGTTCCATGTTTTTTATAGCAATAGAACAGAATATTCTGCGGGCCTTGCAAAATCAGTCAAAATACAGTAAAACAGCCGGGAGCGAAGGGGATTGCTTCAGTGAAAATGTCTGGGAGTGAATGAGTTAACGTCGAAATATTACATCAAAACACTTTGTATAAAAATAAAAAAATACATTAAAATAAAATAATAAGATGCTGTCATTTTTCCATTACTGCTTAGAGGTGGATGAAATAGCCAAAGATACTCCTGGTGCACAAAGACAGACAAGCGCGAGCACTAGCTAACACAGAAACACTGGGGACAAAATGGCGGAGGAGGCGCGGCCGTTGTAAAGTCCAAACGTCGTAGGTCGAGTGCGTCGAAAAAAATATAAACAATTGCGTTGTCCAATTGTACTCATTAAGTAGTAGTGACTGATATTAGAAGAGATTAACTTGTGCAGATGTGAAATTGCTTCTACTTGAAAATGAAATGCTTTCTGTATTGCCCAACCGCTAATTGCATCTTCCCTTGTAGGTCAGTAACGGCCTTACACGATATAGTGAGTCCGTCTGATCGTAAAATTGAATCGAGTGCCTCGCGCCGCACGGGCGTGTAATGCAAACGAAACGGTAGATGTGCTAACTCGGTGCTATAAGCAGCAATAGAAAAAACGGCCTTCCTGAGGATGTTTAATCTTAAAACTGATGAATGTGAGACTAAGATGAGTGTCATTATTGTCAACATCACCGTCATTATCACAACTAGAATCGCTCACATGCACATCCATCAGCATTAAAAACACATCTATTTGTCTCAAATAGGCCAGCTGGAAATTAGCATCAATACAAACGCACAACACAGCTTGCATAAAAAGCGGACTATCGTCATGAAGACGGAGCTTTACGGTTAATCAGAAGTTCTCGTACCGTGCACGCGAACGCAAAAGGTTAGCGCCTCTGAAGTTAACCCCGATTTATCCATTAGCTGAAGGTCCTTAAGACAGATCCCACTTTGAATTTCTCCACGGATGGAGAGTCAACGTGCCACACAAGCGTCAGAAACGTACCAACGAGGATGTCTCAATTATTCATTGAGCGGCGTATTTATGTGGCTGTGTACGGTGCATATAAAAAAAAAAGGCTTTGAGAGGCACGGGGAAGACTCTTCAATGCAGCTGCTTTTAATTGGGTGCATTCACTCCTTGTCACTATGGTCACAGTAATAAGCAGTGGACAGCGGCGGATGAAAAGTTGGTGAAAAATATGTTAGCTATGTATTCGGCTTGATAATTGGGTAGAATCCAGCTCACCTGCAACCCTAATGAGGAGAAGCGCTATCACAGATGGATCTATGGATACATTAATAGGCGGTGATAGCAGGAATGTGTAAGCATAGTGTGGAATCATTCATGTGGAAGTGGAAGTCTGTGCCAAAATGCCCCACAGCTGGCACGCCGAAACATATCGTCTCGTTGCCATGAAGACGGCCTCAGCTGGCCTAATCAGAGGGGAAAAGTGGGAGGTCTTCGACTGGCCAAGTCAACCACCAGATCTTAACCCAATAGAGCAGTGGTGTCCAAACTATGGCCCGGGGGCCATTTGTGGCCTGCCATCCATTTTTAACTCTTTGACTGCCATGGACGTTAAAAGACGTCAAGTAAAAACCTACGGAGGGCCGCCAATGACGTTAAAAGACGTCATCCAATTATTTTTTTATTTTTTTTGAAACGGGTGGAGGAAAGCCTTGGCCAGCTGCTGTGAAAGTTTCAAGCAGATCTAATTAGCCTAATGACTATTGTTGGCCCCTAGATGGCAGCAATGACTCTCTTTTGACAAGATTGGGTAGGCGTCAGTAGAAGACGTGAGGCGGCGCTAGAGGGGACAATGGCTGGGGAAGGGAAGAGAACATGGCGACCGGTTGCAAGCAGCTCACGCTCGAGCAGTTTTTTTCAAAGACGAAAAGCATCGACCAACGCTAAAGAGCACATTGATGACGACGATGATCATCATCGATGATGATGATGGTGACGCCGAGGTTGGAAGCATTGACGCGGCAGTAGAAGACGTGAGGCGGAGCGAGATGGCTGAAGAAGCGAACAATTGTTACACTGTTGAATGGAAATAAACGTATTTTGCAACCAAAAAACACTTTTTCATTGTTGGTGGTGGTGTATTACAGAAGTAAAGCACTATTTAGGTGTTTGTGGCATCATTCATGGACAAAAAAAAAAGAAGTGTAGAATTCACTAGAGTGCATGAAATAACATCGTTTCACAAAAAGCTCTTTTTCTCCGCTTTTTGTTTCAAAACAGAGCATTTCGGTGAAACTAACCATTTTCTATTGTTGATTACTGAAGAACGGAATAAGGTAGAAACAAACTTTTTTTTCTGATGAAAGATGAGAGTTCAATCTTTCATTTGGTAGTATGTGTGTTTCCATAGTCCAAACACAACATTTTCTGTGGACCTTGAAAGATCAGTCAAAATGCTTAAATCGGCTGGCACTACCGACATCCCGTTTCTGAAAACGTCTGACAGTCAAAGAGTTAAGTGGACCGCGACATATACTAAAAATGACATTTGCTACTAATAAAGTTGTTTTATATACTGTAGCCTTTCTAAATATGCAAATGAACAGTTTACAATTTTTTTTTAAAAAGTTACGTTTCTTTTCATCAAGACTGTGATGAATAAAGATAAAATCTTCCCTGTGTCAAGGTCCAAATTGTGAAAATATCACACGAATGATCGCCACCAAGTAACTGCTTTAAAGCAACACTATGGAACTTTCAGTTTACGTTGACAAAAGCGGTTATGTTATGCCTGAAGGAAGACCTCATTTCTCATGAGGATTGCGTCGTTTCTGATCCTTCTAAAATTTGCTTAGTGCCAGTAAAAATGATACAACCCCGCTCAGGCCATGGCAAATGTACCATTACACCTTAGTACTACTTTAAAAAAAAGGTCAGTTTACGACAGATTGCTCCTGTTTTTGTTCTTAACGTAGAGATTGGATTGCAGGAGATGATATCTTCTTTATTGCATTATGCAATTGCTTGATTGATTTTCTTGTGATTGAAAAATGGACGCGTCCTTCGATTTTTGTATATGTGGCCCCCTGAGTTGTTGAACACATCTCGATGGAAATCCGATGAAATAAAAGTGGAAATTCTGAACTTTTTTCGCATATTTATCTTTTGATCTGAAAACCAAATGGAACCGACCTTGCTGTTCCAATACATTTGGACGCGAGAGCAGTACGCTACAACCAACACATTTGCTAACTTGCTCCTCATTTTCACTTTTGTGTTGAAAATCAAGGAAAAGGACCGTCCAATCTAGGAAGAAGCGTGAGGTTAAATTCATG
Source organism: Vanacampus margaritifer (assembly GCF_051991255.1). Taxonomy (NCBI): domain Eukaryota; kingdom Metazoa; phylum Chordata; class Actinopteri; order Syngnathiformes; family Syngnathidae; genus Vanacampus; species Vanacampus margaritifer. Next base: position 10,156,450 of record NC_135449.1, read on the forward strand.
ATTCATTGTTGTTGTCGGGGTTGTTGTGGAGGTGGGTGGGTCTCGCTTGCATTGCCTCGGAATTAATCATCAGCAGCGTCACCGGCTTCCAAACATATCTGATCACTATGAATAGGAGGAAATTAACAAGAGAGGGCCGAGAAAATCCAGAGAAGAATGGAGGAGTGAGGAGAACGCAGGTTGGGGGAAATAAAGTAGGAGGGGTGGAATTGCAAAGATGGATGATGCTACGATTTGACTGTGCTTAAAAGAAGCTAGCATGCTATTAGACGCCTGTAGCTTGACATGACTCATTACTCAGATCCCTCATTATAAAACATACTCATCGTTTTTATCAACAATCCGGGTTGATATGCAGTGGAATGGACCTCCAAGCAAAATGTGAAACTTTATTTTCCCCATACAATATAATTCAAAGGGTTTCTTAACTCGTTTGCTCCCAAAAATGTATCAATACGTTCTATTTTAAATATTACCATGCTCCCAAAGACGTATGTATATGTTTTTTTATGCTAGAGCATACAGAAGGCTTTGAAGCAGCCTCTAAGCCAGAGGTGGGCATCGAGGGCCGCAGTCCTGCAGGTTTTGCGTGTTGCCCTTCTCCAACACAGCTGATATATGATCAGCTCATCAGCAAGCTCTGCATAAGCCTGATAACGATCCTGTTGATTGGAATCAGCTTGTGTTGGAAGTGAGAAACCTACAAAACCTGCAGGACTTCGGCCCTCGAGGACCGAGATTGCCCACCTCTGCTCTAAGCTGAAGAGAACGGTTGCAACAATGGTAGTTATTACAATAACAGCCAGCAGGTGGCAGCAGAGTATAAGAGATCAACCAGGGCCATGTTGCAACAAGCTCTTTCCCCTCACTGTTTTAAACAGATTTGTAAATAATGATGAAACTTAACTATATTCTAATGCAAATTGCTGCAAAACGGATGATGAAAGAAGTGACTCTAATCTTTCTTTTACGTTTTTTTTTATGCCATAGCATACAGACGGCTTTGAAGCAGCCTCTGAGCTGAAGAAACAATGGTAGTTATTACAAAAACAGCCAGCAGGTGGCAGCAGAGTATAAGAGATCAGCCAGGGCCATGTTGCAAAAAGCTCTTTTTGCCGGTGTTTTCGACAGGTTTGTGAATGATGAAACTTAGCTATAGTCCAATGCTAATTGCTGCAAAACAGAAACAGATAGAAATGTATTCTTTTTTTTCTCTTTTTTTTTTTTTTACTGATGGGTTTGAAGAAATGGTAGTTATTACACAAACGGCCAGCAGGTGGTAGCAGAGCAAAATAGATCAATCAGGGCCATTTAGAAAAAAAGCTGTTTTTACTCACATTTCTAAATAGAATTGTGAATAATGATGAAACTTAGCTATATTCTAATGCTAATTACGGCAAAACGGAAACAGATAGAAATATACTTTTTTTCCTGATGAAAGAAGAGACTCCAATTTTTCTTTTGATAGGTTCATGTTTTTATAGCAATAGAACACAATATTCTGCGGGCCTTGCAAAATCAGTCCAAATCCAGTTAAAACAGCCGGGAGCGAAGGGGGTTGCTTCAGTGAAAATGGCTGGGAGTGAATGAGTTAAGAAGGTTAACAAAGCCTCCAGCCAGTCGTGACAATAACACCGACACTCCTGCCCAACCCAAATGATTTCTCATGTTCGGTGATGTTCATACAAATGACGCTTCCTTCCTCCCCTCCTCTCATTATAGCCTCCACTGCTGGGATTATGTAGGAGGGAGAACGCTGCGGCCGGTATAATTTGCTCATTATGAGTTCGGGGGGGAGGTGGAGGAAAGGGAAAAGATGGCGCAAAGGAGAAATGGCCACCGATGATGGAGCGACTCCATCCCCGAGCCTCACTGATCTTGGTGTAAGTCATTTCAGGAAAGGTTGAGAGAAAAGTGGCTGTAGAGAGGCAGAAAATGGAGTCGGAGCTTCGGCATAATGCTGTGCAAGCTGGTGGAGGTGGGGGGAGACAGATGGGGGACGATGGAAAAGAGGGACAGGAGGGGAAAAAAAAACGAGGGTGAGAAGTAAAGACTTTGAGGGAGGTAAAATGTGAGAAGTGGCGTTTAGATCCGCTTTCCTCCTCTCAGCGGCAGCGCGTGGCTGTTAGTCAGCTTATTTTAAACCACAAGGTTGCCGTGACCTAACTTCGGTCCGGGCTTCAAAAATCCCATTGACTCGCCGAACCTCGATGGGAAAAAATATATTTATATATCACAGCTACAGTTCATTGCTTCCATAACCAGCTCCATTTTGGGGAAGAAAAAAAAAGACTCCGAAAGGGTCTTCATACAGATTTTAAAAAGGCGCCTTATGATCCTCCCCGGTCTTTGAAACCGTGGGCCGAGTGTTCAATCACGACAACTAGCTCACCTTAACAACAATGACTCCAGTAACCTTGGACATCCATTAGGCTGTCCGAGAACAAAAGCCCTTTCCAGAGGGAGCCATTAGACGAATATAGCTCTGGGAAGGAAAGTTTCCAAAGCGCCAGATGGGCTGAACTTTCTATTGGGCTCAAGAAGCCGGACAGCAGTCGCCCTGAGACCGGCACTGAAGAGGCCAATAATGCAAAAATGAGTGCAACGCGCACAATAGGTGGGTTTCCCTTCATATTACGTCAAGCAAAATAAGAAAGTGGTCAGACCAACATGTGCAATATCACTCTAAAAACGGTTGGGTCAACAGTAGGCCAATTATAGATCAAAAATGGACCGATACAATTTATGGGTCAAGTTGGCCCAATTTGCTGGGTTGTTTTTTAACCCAAGTAGAGGATCTGACCTAACTTTATGAGTTGTGTTATACAATATGGCCCAATTTTTTTACCTAAAATTGGGTCAAATTAACCCAAGTGGAAGATCTAACCCAACTTAATGGATTGTTTTATACAAAATGACCCAATTTTTGGACCCGAAGTTGGTTTAAATGAACCCAAATAAAGGATCTGACCCAAGTTTTTGGGTTGTTTTATACAAAATGGTCCAATTTTTTACCCAAAGTTGAGTCAAATTAACCCAAGTAGAGGATCTGACCCAATTTTATGGATTGTTTTATACAAAATGACCCTATTTTTGGACCCAAAATTTGGTTCAAATTAAACCAAATAAATGATCTGACCCAAGTTTCTGAGTTGTGTTATACAATATGGCCCAATTTTTTACCTAAAGTTGGGCCAAATTAACCCAAGTAGAAGATCTAACCCAACTTAATGAATTGTTATATAAAAATGACCCAATTTTTGGACCCGAAGTTGGTTTAAATTAACCCAAGTAAAGGATCTAACCCAAGTTTCTGGGTTGTTTTAAACAAAATGGTCCAACTTTTTACCCAAAGTTGAGTCAAATTAACCCAAGTAGAGGATCTGACCCAATTTTATGGATTGTTTTATACAAAATGACCCTATTTTTGGACCCAAAATTTGGTTCAAATTAAACCAAATAAAGGATCTGACCCAACTTTATGGATTGTTTTATACAAAATGACCCTATTTTTGGACCCGAAGTTGGTTTGAATTAACCCAGGTAAAGGATCTGACCCAAGTTTCTGAGTTGTGTATATGGCCCAATTTTTTACCCAAAATTAGTTCAAATTAAATCAAATAAAGGATCTGACCCAACTTTATGGATTGTTTTATACAAAATGACACAATTTCAAGTGAATGATCTGACCCAAGTTTCTGGGTTGTGTTATACAACATGGTCCAATTTTTTACCTAAAGTTGGGCCAAATTGGCCCAAGTAGAAGATGTAACCCAACTTAATGGATTGTTTTATAAAAATGACCCTATTTTTGGACCCGAAGTTGGTTTGAATTAACCCAAGTAAAGAATCTGACCCACGTTTCTGGGTTGTTTTAAACAAAATGGTCCGATTTTTTTACCCAAAGTTGAGTCAAATTAACCCAAGTAGAGGATCTGACCCAACTTTATGGATTGTTTTATACAAAATGACAATTTTTTTACCTAAAGTTGGGTCAAATTAACCCAAGTAGAGGATCTAACCCAACTTAATGAATTGTTTTATACAAAATGACCCTATTTTTGGACCCAAAATTTGGTTCAAATTAAACCAAATAAAGGATCTGACCCAAGTTTTTGGGTTGTTTTATACAAAATGGTCCAATTTTTTACCCAAAGTTGAGTCAAATTAACCCAAGTAGAGGATCTGACCCAACTTTATGGATTGTTTTATACAAAATGACCCTATTTTTGGACCTGAAGTTGGTTTGAATTAACCCAGGTAAAGGATCTGACCCAAGTTTCTGAGTTGTGTATATGGCCCAATTTTTTACCCAAAATTGGTTCAAATTAAATCAAATAAAGGATCTGACCCAACTTTATGGATTGTTTTATACAAAATGAATGACACAATTTCAAGTGAATGATCTGACCCAAGTTTTTGGGTTGTGTTATACAACATGGCCTAATTTTTTACCTAAAGTTGGGCCAAATTGGCCCAAGTAGAAGATGTAACCCAACTTAATGGATTGTTTTATAAAATTTATAAAAATTACCCTATTTTTGGACCCGAAGTTGGTTTGAATTAACCCAAGTAAAAAATCTGACCCACGTTTCTGGGTTGTTTTAAACAAAATGGTCCGATTTTTTTACCCAAAGTTGAGTCAAATTAACCCAAGTAGAGGATCTGACCCAACTTTATGGATTGTTTTATACAAAATGACACAATTTCAAGTGAATGATCTGACCCAAGTTTCTGGGTTGTGTTATACAATATGGCCCAATTTTTTACCTATAGTTGGGCCAAATTGGCCCAAGTAGAAGATGTAACCCAACTTAATGGATTGTTTTATAAAAATGACCCTATTTTTAGACCCGAAGTTGGTTTGAATTAAGCCAAGTAAAAAATCTGACCCAAGTTTCTGGGTTGTTTTAAACAAAATGGTCCGATTTTTTTACCCAAAGTTGAGTCAAATTAACCCAAGTAGAGGATCTGACCCAACTTAATGGATTGTTTTATACAAAATGACCCCATTTTTGGACCCAAAGTTGGTTCGAATTAACCCAAGTAAAGGATCTGACCTGAGTTTCTGGGTTGTTTTATACAAAATGGCCGAATTTTTTACCCAAAGTTGTGCCAAATTAACCCAAGTGGACACATTTTCTGTTTTTGTTTTTTAAACAAAATGACACAATATTAACTCAAATTGACCCAAGTAGATGATCTGTCCATTTTTTTGTTATTTTTGGCCCAACTTTTTTGACACTTCAGAGTGTGCATGTATAACGGACTGGTATGGTATTCCGCAGGGTTGAATTGTGGGGCCTCTGCTGTTTTCATTGCATCTGCTGCCCATTGGTTCCATCCATCAAAACAGTGGTGGTTGTTTCAAAGTGGAAAAATGAATATAGAGTTGAGTTGGGTGATGGCAGTCAGCATCCTTGTAGGGCGTTTTTGTTGTTGTCGTTTGTTTTTGGTCTTTTAACTTTTTTGCATTTTGCACCTGCCTCAAAAGCGTTTTTTTTTTTGTGTGCAGATATTGTTGTGTATGTGCGTGTCACACTTTCATGAGGGTTAGTGCAACTTTTATAATTGTGTTGAATTCTGGGTATGTCAGCTTTTAAGCATGACAATGGCAACACGTGCGCGCCCACCTGTGAAGCCCACTGAATAAATGAGCTGCCAAATTGCGAGGAACAAGTCACTTCTCCTGCAGTGTGCTGGAGCACAAATTTGACTTGCTGTCTACTGCAGATTTTACAAGAAAGTGCAAAAAAAAAAAAAAAACGACATAAATAAAATTTCAGCATACATGTACTGTATACGGAAATAAGTGAATAACTGTTTAGTTGTGTGGGACTGATATCTCATATGCTTGGAGTTAACGCTTTTGTATAATTATAATATAAAATATATTATAATTGAAGAGCCCAAAAAAAGTGTCAGACAGCTCCCTGCTGGAGATGTGAATTGACATCAATTATGTATAAGCTGAGCCAGGCTGAGCTCGCTAGCAAGCCGTCCCTGATGTTCAGTTAGCGCTAAGGATGTGTCACCTGTCTCTGGTTTCACCAGACTAACATTACAGCTGTACATCCTAGCAATCCAGTGTGTGTGTGTGTGTGTGTGAGAATGTGCGTGTCAGAGAACTTGAATAACTTGCGAATGTGAGAGACGCAATAAAAGTGGCGAGATAACTTGACGGGATCCGAGCAGAAGCGGCAGTTTAGTTTGTCGGACAACTCTCCGAGTCGGTCGAGCTAGCAACACGCACGCCTTTCCTTGGATATGTTCGAAAGTTATCCTGAAGTCACTGGGTCAAAATGTCAAGTTGTGTAAAGACATAATGAATTGCAGAAGTGGTTCAGAGTGAAGAGCGTAGAAATGTGACAGGAAAGGGGACAGCTGTCATAATAAACATTTTCCTCTGTTGTGGTTAGTGATAGAAAAAGAAAGGCAATTACTTCCCATTTCCTCTCACTCCATTGTGTTGGAGACAATCCATTTCGAGAACGGAATATTTCAAGGTCTACAAGTTGTGACGCATGACAGCAAAATCCTGTGAGAGTGTAAGATCCCTCAATAAGGAAATATATGCCACATCTGTATTTGTAAAAAAAAAAAAAAATACAGTATATATATTTTTTTTTGTACCACTAGAGCTGTCAAAATTAATCGATTAATCGATAATCAAATTAATCGACAACTATTTTTAAAAATCGAGTAATTGTTTGGGGTCATTTTAAAATTGTTCAAATCTTCTTATGTACCACTAGAGCTGTCAAATGTAATAGATTAATCGACAAGTAATCAATTATAAAATTAATCGACAACTATAGTAATAAACGAGTAATCGTTTGAAGCCATTTTTTTATTTAAAATTCTCCAAATCCTCTTATTTATGTACCACTAGAGCTGTCAAAATTAATCGATTAATCGGCAGGTAATCGATAATCAAATTAATCGACAACTATTTTAATAATCGAGTAATCATATGGAGCCATTTTTTATATTTAAAATTGGCCAAGTCCTCTTAGTTATGTACCACTAGAGCTGCCAAAATTAATAGATAAGAAATCCATTATCAAATTAATCGACAACTATTTTAAAAATCGAGCAATCGTTTGAGGCCATTTTTTAATTTAAATTCTCTGATTTCAGCATATCAACAGTAATTGTTCACTCATTTTTGTCGTCCTCCATGAAAGAAGACGGATTATCTTCTGTGTTTGAATCAAAATAAGACCTTTACAAACATATGTTTTTACTTTGGAAAACAATGACCGAACCAGTAACAGTACAAACTCAAGCCCCCCCCCCTTTTTTTTTTAAATCACTATTTGAATCCAAAGTACAAAATAAACATCAATCACTGGTTAATAAACAGTAATCAAGTTTTAAAAAATGCTTTAGTAATGCAGTTTAATGCAAAGTTAAAATAAATCCGATTAGTCGATTGAATAGTCGATCGATTAATCGATTGAAAAAAAATATTCGATAGTGTCAGCACTGTGTACCACCTTGGGATGACTCGGATCATTTAACACCTTTGCGAATGATTTACCTGATAGACGTGGTAGGCGTTTGCAGCTCTGCCCTGCAGGAACACAGAAGGGATCCACACGTTGATGAGAGCTCGATGGGCCCTTCAGGGACATAAACAACAAGCGCCTTCACTGCTACGGCCGATTACGTCCATCATCAGAGTCATAATCATCGCCATCAACACTGTGTCAGTGCGCGACACTTGGTGAGCTCGAGCACATTAACCCCTGGGCGTTATTTGTCCATTTTATGGCTTTTTTCTGTTTTTCATCAAAGAAAAAGCATTGAAAAAAATACACTAGGGACCTGACATTTTACCAGGATTGTTTAAAAATGTAGAAGTTCAAATTGGCGCCATGCCGTAATTTCTAATTATTACCAAACAGGAGGGAGAGATTCACACTAAGTTGTTGTAATAATGCCCGATTTTGGCTCATTGACTCCCATTATAAATCACAGTTTTTGATATGCTGTAAACCTGATGTGTTATAATACATTTTCCGCGATTACTGATGCAATCGCTTCTTTGACGAGTCATAAACATGAAAATAGAGGAATTTGTGTGTTTAGAGTGTTAACACAAAAATCCACTAAGTGGCGCCAAAGGCTAATAAATGAATACAAAACGCATGCATAAAAAAATTCTATTGTTATGACTTATGGACTTGTTTGAGCCTCTAACTATGTCATATGAAATATTCAAATTAGTCTTTTATTTTATATATATATATACAGCATAGTTAGTCTTGCTATTAGCATAATACTGCTATTATTGTCCATAGGGGGCATTAAAGAAATAAAATAAAATAAAAACTATATATGTATAGATAGGTCTGATGCCACTGAACATTTTGAGCGGTTGAAAGTGAACAAAAAAAAAAAAAGAGAAGAACATCTGGTCATCTTAGTGGGTGGTCAAAACAGATCAAGCGCAGATCAAACATACAACTGTAGGATTTATAATATATTTCATTATTTTTAATATTGTTATAATTCAATTATTTGTCATTATTCATTAAAACAACTTCCCTGTATGGTCATACCAGGCCACGCCCTCTTCCTGATGTATCAGCCAATAAAATTCTTCCTTAAAATCTTTATTTTCTGCTTATTTATTTTGTATGTAATATTATTATTATTTTATTTTGATGCCAATATTTTCCCATTTAGTGAAAATGAGTATCGGCTCTGAATATCGGTTATTAGCCTCCTTGACGACTAACAATCGGCATCGGTCTTGGGGGGGAAAAAAACATTGTTCTCTCTTTAGTTTAAATGGCAGAAAGTAAAAAAAAGAAAAAATGCATGCACTCTACTACAAGAATGAATAATACTAATGTAATTCAGTTGCATTGTATTTCATTAAAAGTCTGTCTGCCATTCTCAAACCCAGAAACAGGTGGGCAATTCTTACGTTTCAAAATCGGAGAGGCTTGGATCGTCGGACGTCTGACTCAAATCCCCTTGGACCTAAACATTCAAGAAAAAGAAAAAAAAAAGGTGACATTATGCCACAAGTTCATACTTAACTAGACAAAGTGTCATTTCTGCAGAAATTGCGTGATAATGCTGAAAGCTGAATGCTTTTGAAAACAATTGAAAAATAAATGATGTGAAAATTACAAAGTATTAATTGTTGTTAAAAGATAGATGAATAAAAAGAACACTAGAACCCGGGGGGGGTGAATTTTTAAAGCAAGTTGAAATTTATATGGAAAAGTGTTATCGGAAATTACCCTCCATTCATTTAGATGGGAAAGTGGAACTAATGATATCCAATGGAAAAATGCAAAAAAATAAAATCACCCATCCCGCCATGGCGACCAGTCTCATCACATCCCATCGAGTCATAGTGGCCAGTCTGGTCACATCCTGTCATGGCGACCAGTCTCGTCACATCCCATCCTGTCATGGCGACCAGACTCGTCACGTTCCGTCATGGCGACTGGTCTCATCATGTCCCGTCCAATCATGGCCACCAGTCTCGTCACATTCCGTCGAGTCATGGCGACCAGTCTCGTCACGTCTCGCCATGATGACCAGTCTTGTCATGTCCCGTCCAGTCATGGCGACCAGACTCGTCACGTTCCGTCATGGCGACTGGTCTCATCATGTCCTGTCCAATCATGGGGACCAGTCTCATCATGTCCCGTCCAATCATGGCCACCAGTCTCGTCACGGCGACCAGTCTCGTCACGTCTCGCCATGGTGACCAGTCTTGTCACATCCCGCCCAGTCATGGTGACCAGTCTCGTCACGTCCAATCATAACGACCAGTCTCATCATGTCCCGTCCAATCATGGCCACCAGTCTCGTCACATTCTGTCGAGTCATGGCGACCAGTCTCGTCACGTCTCGCCATGGCGACCAGTCTCGTCACCTCTCACCATGGTGACCAGTCTTGTCACATCCTGTCCAGTCATGGCGACCAGTCTCGTCATGTCCAAACATGACGACCAGTCTCATCATGCCCTCTCCAATTACGGCGACCAGTCTTGTCTCATCCCACCACGGCGACCAGTCTCACCCCGTCCCGTCATGGCGACCGCTCTCGTCACATCCCATCATGGCGCCCAGTCATGGTGACAAAAAATAATAATAAAATCACTCAATAGCGCCACCTAGGCACCCTCCATTCATTTAGATGGAAAAGTGGAACTAATGATAGCCGTTTGGTTAGCATGTAATCGCCATGTATACATTTGGAGGTGGGATTCAAAAGCAGCATTCCCACAATAAAGTGTTTGCTGTCACGCTGGGAAGCAGTTGTTCTCCGAACATGACATGGCAGATGTGTGAATCCACCAAGCCTGTGATGATTTGCATCAGTCCACCCAGTGGTCCCTTGACGCGCCACATGAGCAAATCCAGATGATCCGATAGTGTGGCTAAAAAGTGTGACATCTCTCCATCCAACTGATCATGTTCAGGAAAGTCAGTGTTGACAAGGTGGAGACCTCCGCATCCTTTAGCCTTGATCACACCCTCTACGGGGCACACGTGCGATTTTTAAGGAAGGTACTTAAACTCTCTTTACGAGCACAACATCCCATCACATGACAGATGTTGTGTGGCTGCTCTATATGTAAGCAGATGTTTATGTCGTGTTGTTTATGTGAATCGTTCTCAGGGGGGGGCAGCAACTTTGTCTGATCATACACATCAAAACAGCAGGATTTTTACACGCTGAAATACTTTCAAATTCAAACTTTTGACACCAGACAAACACTGAGCACAAGATAAGACCTTCATTTAATTAGGCCTCAAGCACCAGGCGGTGCCAAGGCCCTCCTGGAATCGTTATCATGTGTTATTATTCCGACAAATTAGTTGGCATTTTGCCTCAAAATGCCAACTAATTTTCCCCGGTAGGACACCCAATGGGCAGCACGGTGGCTGACTGGTTAGCACGTCCGCCTCCCAGTGCAGAGGACGTGAGATCGAGTCCGGGCTTCGGCCTTCCTGGGTGGAGTTTGCATGTTCTCCCCGTGCTTGCGTGGGTTTTCACCGGGTACTCTGGTTTCCTCCCACATTCCAAAAACATGCATGGCAGGTTAATTGAACACTCCAAATTGTCCCTAGGTGTGAATGTGAGTGTGGTTGTTCGTCTCTGTGTGCCCTGCGATTGGCTGGCAACCAGTTCAGGGTGTACCCCGCCTACTGCCCGAAGCCAGCTGGGATAGGCTCCAGCACCCCCGCGACCCTTGTGAGGAAAAAGCGGCCAAGAAAATGGATGGATGGAGGACACCCAATATTTCCAAAATTATACCCAGGATCAATGGTTCGTCTGGCGGGTAAAAATCTGCAGTAGATCCATGCGGGTTTCGAGTGGCTCCGGGCCTGCTATGAATTTGACATGTTCCCCAGGGTCGGAGAACTCGATGGCCTGATAGTCCCAGTCGGGCCAAGCCCGGGGATGCCTTTATCTCCCCGGAAGGAGTACCGTTCGGGAGATATGGCCGCACAAAAACACGATTTCTTGTCGATTAATCGATTAATTTTGACAACATAACAGGATTTTGACAATTTAAAATTTAAAATATGGCTCCAAACGATTACTTGATTATTAAAATAGTTGTCGATGACTTTGAAAATCGATTACTTGTTGAATAATCGATTAATTTTGACTACTGTAGCGGTACATAAATAAGAGGATTTGGACAATTTTAAATAGAAAAATGACTCCAAACGATTACTCGATTATTTAAATAGTTGTCGATTATTTTGAAAATAGACTACTTGTTCATTAATAGATACATTTTGACAGCTCTATTAAATGTTTTAAACCCAGCCCTAGTTTATTCGATCAATCGATTACTCGATTAGTAAATAGTTGTTGATTAATTTGACAATTCTAGTGGTACATAAATAAGTGGATTTGGACAATTTTAAATAAAAAAATGGCTCCAAATGATTACTCAATTATTACTATAGTTGTCGATTAATTTTATGATTGATTACTTGTCGAGTAATCGATAAAATTTGACAGCTCGAGTGGTACATAAGAGGATTTGGACAATTTTAAAATGGCTTCAAACGATTACTCGATTATTAAAATAGTTGTCGATTATTTTGAAAATAGACTACTTGTTCATTAATAGATACATTTTGACAGCTCTATTAAATGTTTTAAACCCAGCCCTAGTTTATTCGATCAATCGATTACTCGATTAGTAAATAGTTGTTGATTAATTTGACAACTCTAGTGGTACATAAATAAGTGGATTTGGACAATTTTAAATTAAAAAAATGGCTCCAAATGATTACTCGACTATTACGATGATTAATTTTATGATTGGTTGCTTGTCGATTAATCGATTAAATTTGACAGCTCGAGTGGTACATAAGAGGATTTGGACAATTTTAAAATGGCTTCAAACAATTACTCGATTATTAAAATGGTTGTCGATTAATTAGAAAATCGATTACTTGTTGATTAGTCGATTAATTTGGACAACTCTAGTGGTACATAAATACATGTAAGAGGATTTGGACAATTTTAAATAAAAAAATGGCTCCAAACGGTTACTCGATTATTTAAATATTTGTCGATTATTTTGAAAATAGACTACTTGTTCATTAATAGATACATTTTGACAGCTCTATTAAATGTTTTTAACCCAGCCCTCGTTTATTCGATCAATCGATTACTCGATTAGTAAATAGTTGTTGATTAATTTGACAACTCTAGTGGTACATAAATAAGTGGATTTGGACAATTTTAAATTAAAAAATGGCTCCAAATGATTACTCGATTATTACTATGATTAATTTTATGATTGATTACTTGTCTATTAATCGATTAAATTTGACAGCTCGAGTGGTACATAAGAGGATTTGGACAATTTTAAAATGGCTCCAAATGATTACTCGATTATTAAAATGGTTGTCGATTAATTTGAAAATCGATTACTTGTTGATTAGTCGATTCATTTTGGACAACTCTAGTGGTACATAAATACATGTAAGAGGATTTGGACAATTTTAAATAAAAAAATGGCTCCAAACGATTACTCGATTATTAAAATAGTTGTCGATTAATTTGATAATAGACTACTTGTTGATTAATAGATTGATTTTGACAGCTCTATTCGATTTTTTAAACCCAGCCCGACTTTGTAGCGCATGGAAAGTTGAAAAGACACAACATTGGCGTCGCCGATCGCCGCCGGAGGCAAATAAGTGAAATCACAGCGCGAAGGAGTCCAAATCAGGACCGGACGCGCGTCTTGTGAGGACATCTGTGCGCTGTTACAAACTCACCGGTCCTCTCAGCTCAATAAGTTCCTGTCTCATCTGCGCGATGAGGTGGTCCTTGGCCATGAGGGTGCGATACAGCCGCTCGTTAAACTCGATCAACTCTCCGTGCATCTCCGCCACCTGTAAAAAAAACACACACAGTCGCACAACATATCATTAGTACAAAACCCACAGCTGTATTAAAAAAAAGGGAGGTATAAAGTATAAAAGTTACAATTCTCAGCGGCGTGCGCACAGAAGGAGCAGTCCAGGTGGAGTGTAATTAAAATTGGCAGCAGTGGAGATTTAGGGGAAGAGTTAAACTCCATCCGGCGAATGCAGTTTGGGAGCGCCGGCAGTCACAATCCTGCCAGCCCGCTAATCAATTGTCTTCAGCTCGAACCAACCCTGACAGCGCCATCCTGCGTTCCGTGCACTCATGCAAATAGTTCCGACAAATGAGCGCGGGTGTGTGCGCCGTGCCCCGTCGTCCTAAGCCGAGCGGACGGCGCGGACAGGTCTTTGTCAGGAGACTGACAGCTGTGGCGCACACAGTGCTTTACGTCAGGCACCTGCTGCCACAAGCACTTCAGCGGGGGCCATGTCACGCCATTGGCGGGTGAGGCCAGCGGCGGCAATGTTGTTATTGCCGCATTCGCGGGAAACGCATTTGGGGGTTCACGTTTCATTTAAAACGGCAAATCCTTGAAAGTTGGACTTGGGAAAATGTCAACGTGTGTCCCAAATAAAAATGAATGAAAGAAAGAAAATTGATATTTAACAAGTAACAAGTGGAAATTATATATATATATATATATATATATATATATATATATATATATATATATATATATATATATATATATGTAACAATTATACTTGCTAAATAAAATGTATTTAATTATAATTAATTACTTATATAATTATAACTAATTAAGCAATTACATAAAAATATATACACTGAAAATTGTTTACGTATTTTAATAAAATAATAAGGGATGGGTGAGTAATGATACCAGTATAGGGCTTTTTTTTCAAGGTATCGAGTACCAGCCACCGATACTTAACTCTTTGACTTTCACCGAAATGCTCTGTTTTGAAACAAAAAGCGGAGAAAAAGAGCTTTTTGTGAAACAATGTTATTTCATGCACTCTAGTGAATTGTACACTTATTTTTGTCCATGAATGATTCCACAAACACCTAAACAGTGCTTTACTTCTGTAAAATGCTTTCACCAACAATGAAAAAGTGTTTTTTGGTTGCAAAATACGAGAGAGTCATTGCTGCCATCTAGGGGCCAAAAATAGTCATTAGGCTAACTAGATCTGCTTGAAATTTTCAGCACAGCTGGCCAAGGCTTTCCTCCACCCGTTTCAAAAAAAATAAATAAAAAAATTGGATGACGTCTTTTAACGTCATTGGCGGCCCTCCGTAGATTTTTACTTGACGTCTTTTAACGTCCATGGCAGTGAAAGAGTTAAAAAAAACAAAATCTGCACATCAAGTACATTTTCCTTGCCAGTCATGTCAAATTTAATTATTTTTTTATCCCCCTTTATCACAAAAAGATTCTCAAAAGGCGACGAGTTTCTAATGTTTATTAGTGATGCATCTTTGATATTGTCATATATAATTAATTTGCCACATTAACTGGATACATTCCGACATTTACATTTTAGCAGTGCCAACATATTTTTAAATGATCACAAAGCGATTGCACGTTCGTTGACTAAGAAACTCTTTATTGGACTCAAGATTGATTCGTTAGGCTGCGATTTCGATTCGTCACATCAGGATTCAATTGAATTAAATGCTCCCATATTAATTGGGTAAAAAATAAAATACACAAATACAAGTACATTTAAACAATTTAGAAATATGTAATCCTGTCGTGTGAAAATGTGGGACACCGTGTCGCATTTTTAACACACAAACAAAAAAACTTTTGAAAATAACAATTTTGCACACAACTTATTTGTGCATACAGAGTATAAAAGTTTTAAAAATATATGAATATTGCGTATAACATTGAATAAGTGCATGCAAAGTTTATATGTTTTTCTCCTCGTAATATTAGCTTATTTTCTCCCAAAAATGTAGAAATGTTTTATTTTAAATATTACCATGCTCCCAAATACGTATTTATACGTCTTTGTTTTTATGCTAGAGCATACAGAAGGCTTTGATGCAGCCTCTGACCTGAAGAGGTCGCTTAAAGCAATGGTATGTATTACAAAAACGGCCAGCAGGTAGCAGCAGAGTATAAGAGATCAACCAGGGCCATGTTGCAAAAAAAAAAAAATCCTTTCCACACAGTTTTCAACAGACTTGTGAATAATTATGAAACTTTGCTATATTCTAATGCTGCAAAACGGAAACAGATTTTCTAATCTTTCTTTTGGTAGGTTCCATGTTTTTTTAGCAATAGAACAGAATATACTGTGAGTCTTTCAAAATCAGTCAAAATCCAGTAAAACAGCCGGGAGTGAAGGGGATTGCTTCAGTGAAAATGGCTGCGAGTGAATGAGTTAAATATGAACATTTGTACAGTGTGGAACAGTAAAGTTAAAAAAATAAATTAAAAAAAAACATGACAGATCTTGCCTCTGGAATTTATGAAGCATTTTAAGCTTGGGTTTACTTTTAAATAAGCTGAAGTTAACGAGAAAAAAAATAAAAATAAAAACACACATCTGTTTTGCCCTAAGTTGATCACTCATTCATAGATTTCTGAAAATATTTTATTCGATTTAAAAAAATTGTATGTAGGCAGAAAATAACCATTCAATTTGAGGTATTACAAAAAACACTTAAACTCAGCAGACATAAGATTTCCAAGCAAGAACCAATTATGTTGCATAATACTGTACTGTGAGGTAGAGGACACCCTTTTAATTAATACTCAAAATCATGTGTTTCATCATCACACACTCACACATAACAATTGCAATGAAAGAAAAAAAAAAGGGCTTTTTCAAGGAGACTCGGCTTTGATTTATGCATTCTTCTTTGTTTGTCATAGTATGGCTGTTAAGTGCAGCTCAGAAGTTCTAAAGAGAATATCAATGCGCGTGTCCTCGGGCTGCCACTTAAATCTCTCCTCTGCCAAATACTACTCCAGCCCCTCGGGCGGTCATATAAAATAAAAAGGTAGACGCTCTCTTCCATGCGGCTGGATTTGGAAATACTGTTTGAACCCTTTGGATTCAAAGAAAGAGTCAACAAAGACTAAAATATTGAAATCAAAGATTTTAAAGGCAGTTGGTCTAAAAAAAAAAGTCGAAAATGAATTCTGCGTATGAAAGGAAAGGTTTCGAGATGGATCGTCCTCGGTTTACAGCGGTCCCAATGACATTCCGAGGTTATACACGGCGCATTGTGAAAGAATACACGGAACAAGAACGGACGCGCCCTTAAAGCTGTACGTACTGTTGGCTTAAAGTGTTTTTCATACAAATGCAGTTGTTATGGCGTTCAAGGTTGACAAACGGCAGACGATTACACAACGCGTTGTCACGACTTGCAAAGTCAGAGTTTCTTTTGGATCCTATCGTGCGTCAGCCGCAGAAAAACTCACCCGTGTGATATAAAAGTAATGCTTTGGCGCCATAATGTGGCATCTTGTTGCCAAAGAATTACATTGAAGTGAGGCCATTACCCTGTCTAACAGAGAAGTAGTGTTTTGCTGGAGGAAATGATATATATATATATATATATATATATATATACAAATGCAGTTGTTATGGCGTTCAAGGTATATATATATATATATATATATAGATATAGAGAGAGAGAGAGAGAGAGAGAGAGAGAGAGAGAGAATAAGAGTAACTAGACAAACTAAGATAGGCACATAGCAATTATCACTATCATCATGAGTGACATAGTAACTGTATACGCATAACACATCCATGGCATAGTAACTGCATAAAATACGAGAGACTAGGAATGGCTAATGCGGTATCAGCAAATTATCACAACAAGTGACATAGTAACCGCATACGCATAATACACCAACAAACATAATAACCGCATCGAACATGACAGAGCGCGGCTAATAGGGCACCCCCGCATTATCACCACAATTGGCATAGTAACAGCATAAGCATAATACACCCAGAACATAGTAACTGCATAAAACACGACAAACTAAGAACGGCTAATACGGTATCCTCACATTATCATCATGAGTGACATAGTACCCACATAAGCATAATGCCTCCATAACATAGTAACTGCATAAAACTGGCAAACTAAGAGTGACTAATACGGCATCATCACATTATCATCATGAGCAACATATTAATTGCATAAGCAAAATACATCATAACACAATGACCCCCCTGACTTGCACAAGTATAATAACTGCATAAGCATACCACACCAACATCATAACATGATGACCCCATGACCCAACCCAAAACACAATCCAAAATCCTCAAGAGAGTCCAATAACAGAAAAGAAGTTTGCATTACAGTCTTACATAATAGCAGAGAATGCCCTCATTTTCAAGGAGCAACTGAAAAAATTATTAATTATTATCCTCACCACATCAGCCATTAATAAAAACATATTTTAAGGCGCTAAAGCTGTTATATAATTATAAAAGTGGGAATTAATTTTAAGCGCGGGGAAACCCAATTAAGTCTCACAAAAGAGAGCTAATCAGTTTGCCATTTTCCTAGCTGTGCATGTGCGTAACCAAATATCCACTACGTGTGTGTAGCACGTGTGTGCATATTGGTGACTACACACTAATTACAGTCATCCACAGAACATTAACCTGAAGAACTGCACACATGCGTTTATAGTTACAATAAGCCACTGCTGCCTGGTTGAAGTCAGTAATTAAGGCCACCCAAAAAGTTTGCTGTGCTTAATAATTGCAATAAGGTTGAAGAAACAAATGAAAGGACCAAAAAAAAAGAGATCTTACATTCCAATGTCTTTATCACAACTTTAGAAGAGCAAAAGGGGCACCATCAGAACAAGGTTAATTAAATCCCATTTGCATTCTTTTTCGCAACAGACAAATGAAAAGGTGAAAATTAATTAACAAATAGGAATTAATGAATAACTGCAGAGAGAATAATTCAGCTACGAGTCTGAATGTGAGTACAACACAAACAATTAAAAATAAAATTGATCTCAAGTGGGCCGGACTAGTATGTCCACGTTCCAATAAGGAATCATTGCCAGGATGGATGTGAGTAGTTGAGGGATGGTGGACCCAAATGCAGGGAAGCAAGGCAGCGAGACAGGAACAAAGTGCAATATGAGGAACTTTGATGAAACGTAGGGAAAACGGTGAGCAGACAACCGCGGCTTGATGGGACGTGACTGGACTGGTCGCCATGACTGGACGGGACTAGACTGGTCGCCATTACCGGAACGAGCGTGACGTGACAGGACCTGATATGTCTTAACTTGACTTGCTGTGGAGTGGCTAGGACTTGGCTGGGGCTATGGCGTGGCTGTGGCTGTGACGAAGACAACTTGGCTATGACGAAGACGACTTGGCTGTGGCTGTGACAAAGAAAAATTGGCTGTGACGAAGACGACTTGGCTGTGGCTGTGACGAAGACGGCTTGTCTGTGGCTGTGACGAAGACGACTTGGCTGTGACTGTGACGAAGATGACTTGGCTGTGACAAAGACGACTTGGCTGTGGCTGTGACAAAGAAAAATTGGCTGTGACAAAGACGACTTGGCTGTGGCTGTGACGAAGACGACTTGTCTGTGGCTGTGACGAAGACGACTTGGCTGTGACTGTGACGAAGATGACTTGGCTGTGACTGTGACGAAGATGACTTGGCTGTGACAAAGACGACTTGGCTGTGGCTGTGACAAAGAAAAATTGGCTGTGGCGAAGACGACTTGGCTGTGGCTGTGGCAAAGACGACTTGGCTGTGACTGACGAAGATGACTTGGCTGTGACAAAGACGACTTGGCTGTGGCTGTGACAAAGAAAAATTGGCTGTGACGAAGACGGCTTGGCTGTGGCTGTGACGAAGACGACTTGGCTGTGGCTGTGACGAAGACGACTTGGCTGTGACTGTGACGAAGATGACTTGGCTGTGACAAAGACGACTTGGCTGTGGCTGTGACAAAGAAAAATTGGCTGTGACGAAGACGACTTGGCATGGCTGTGACGAAGACGACTTGGCTGTGACGAAGACCACTTGGCTGTGACAAAAACGACTTGGCTTTGATGAAGACGACTTGGCTGTGACAAAAACGACTTGGCTTTGACGAAGACGACTTGGCTGTGACAATGGCTACTTGGCTGTGACAAAGGCTTAGCTTTGACGAGATGAGACTCGAACTTCCACACAACGACGACAAAATTTTTTGTGGAAAACTGCAGTTTGTGTTCTACCCTCACGGACCAGATTAGACCCCCAGATGGGCCAGTTCTAGTTCACAGGCCCTATGTTTGACACCCCTACACTAACTCCTAGGTCATTGTGCTGCTGTACATCTTTATCAATACTTTCTTGTAAAGGGGTTTTTTATCAAGAAAAAAAATCCCGTTCACTTAAACTCATCGCGTCTTCCAAATGTCACCTGGGAGGGAAGTGGCACAAGGACGTGTACGAAGTCTAAAAAGTCCAACTAAGTGAGAGTAAGAGGGCTGAGATTGGATTTGAAATTGGACGGCGAGAGGAGAAATGACCTCACTACATCCTCAGCGGATGGAATTAGTCATGACAAATGTACTTTGCACTGTTGCTAACTCTGCCATCTTTACTTCTTATTGCCTGTGTACACGGAGACAAATTGGTGCCATCTATCACATGCAAAGCCATGATGCCATTTTTGAGAAATAAGAAGCTTGCGCGAGTTCAGAATCTTATATTTACTTTTAAGATGTACTCTTTCTTCGTGTTTGAGACATAGGGTTAAAGAAATAAAAAATGCATAGCGATGCGATATGCTTAAATAAATATAAACAGTTTAAATCTGTTTGTTATTACTGTCATACTATTTCACAATTTGAAATAAGATGTGTAAGATTTTGACTTTTGAAAAAAAATAGCATGATTTTCTTGTGTTAAATTTAACTATTATTTTAAATGTACGTATACAAATTACATACATTTATATAATATAAACAAAGTTTTACTTTCAATTAGCATATTTAGAGGGATTCTTTTTCAGTTTGTTATTTTTTAATTGTTTTTTATGACCATGTTCGAAATAAACTTCAAATTTAAAAAATGAAATGTGAGGTACCTTTCAAATTCATAAATATATATTTTTAGAATTGTCTATTACCATGTCATTATCATATAACAAATGTTCTTTAAAATAAAAAGTGTGAGCTCAACATAGTATTTATTTTAAATTTTTTACTACATTTTGATTTCGACTTAACTTTATTAGGGATGTTCGATACCACTTTTTTTCCCCCCAGACAAATACCAGTACAAGTACCCAACTCTTGAGTAGTCACCGAAACCACTTGTACTTTTGATGCATAAGATTTTATTGTAAAAATATCCCTATACATCCCAATGGATAATAGTTAACAATTTTCGATTCTTCTCATTTCTAGTTACTGACGGCCACAAGGGGGCAGCCCACAAGTAGTGATACCTTGAAATAAGTCCAGGTATCATTAGTAATTAGTATTATTAATAAAGAGTATGCGGCATGCCATTAAGAACCGTACAGCCACAAATGCCCCCTGGGCCACACATTGGACACCCCTGAATTAGAGTCAATTAACATGCATCTTTTTGGAGAAAAACGAGTATACGTAAATTAACAACCAAAATATGACAACTACAGTACAAGTCTGTCTCTTGCCATTCTGACGGCATATTGGATTCTATGTGACTCACTTCAGCACATCTGCTCCTCAACAGGAGGAAACATGGCTGAAGATGACGGAAGAAGAGGGGGGGGAGAAAGAGGGTGCGAGAGGACCAATATAGACAGGACAAGCTGTTCTGTCCACCATTCACTGGGTGTTTCAAAAAACTAAACAAAACAGCTACATGAGAACATAGCTGCGTGAAGTGCGAAAAATGAGAGCAGCAGATGGAGCACTAGAAAAGGCAGAGATGGGCGTTCATAAAAGACGAAATCCGGCCAATGGTACAAATGTAGCTTTTTGTGGCTTTTCACTTTGGTTGCGGCATGTAATTACTTTGGAATAAGTGCCCGTCTGTCAACTTTCATTTCTTTTTAATTGTTTTCATCCCCCCCAAAAAAATAATAAAGTGAAAATCAACATCTTTAGTTAAAAACGTTTGTTTTTTTCTACATCCGCTGATAGAATAAGTTTGTATTACCTGGTTGTTATGGTGCCGCATAATAGCGTTTTAGTTATTACCAAACAAATCTGTTGATGCTAAATGATTGTGATCTCTAATTGTTTTTTGTTCCCAGATAAGAGACTGTTTATTAAATCCACAGGCTGAACAATGATTTTTCAATCAATTCGGCATTGCGGACCAACTATAAGTAAGATTTTTCCATTTGCCAACGTGGGTGTAAAGGTCTCCTTTATAGCTACAGCTAACGGTCAAAATATCAGTGACGCAATAAAAGTGCAGGCAAGGATTTCAACATTCTTACCAGCTAAGCACACGTGAAAAGAAGTAAACGCTGTATGCGGACTTACTACTCATCAGGAAAAAAAATTGTTCCTTGCTTATTCTGTTCTTTAGTATCAGCCGCAGGATATGGATTCATATCATGAGTTCACCAAAAATACTCGTTTCTGACCAAAAAGCAGAGAAAATAATTTTGGGGTGTGAAAAGAAGCATGTCAAGCAGACCAGTACTTGGACACTGACATTTTTTGCTGATGCAAAACCTCAAAATTAACTCATTCAAACCCAAAAACGTATAAATACGTTTTTAATACTTTGCCCTCCACTCCCAAAAACGTATTTATACGTTTTTATGTTTTTCTATGCTAGCGTGCATCTATGCAGCCTCTGACCTGAAGAGGTGGCTTAAAGCAATGGTAGTCATTACAAAAAAAAAACAGCCAGCAGGTGGCAGCAGAGTATAAGAAATCAGCCAGGCCTATGTTGCAACAAGCTCTTTTTGCCAGTGTTTTCAACAGGTTTGTGAATAATGATGAAACTTAGCTATATTCGAATGCTAATTGCTGCACAACGGAAACAGATACAAATATACTTTTTTTTAATGAAAGAATAGACTAATCTTTCATTTGGTGGGTTCCATGTTTTTATAGCAACAGAACAGAATATTCTGTGGGTCTGGCAAAACTAGTCAAAATCCAGTAAAACAGCTGGGAGCGAAGGGGGTTGCTTCAGTCAAAATGGCTGGGAGCAAATGAGTTAGCGTGCATCTATGCAGCCTCTGACCTGAAGAGGTGGCTTAAAGCAATGGTAGTCATTACAAAAAAAAACAGCCAGCAGGTGGCAGCAGAGTATAAGAAATCAGTCAGGCCCATGTTGCAACAAGCTCTTTTTGCCAGTGTTTTCAACAGGTTTGTGAATAATGATGAAACTTAGCTATATTCTAATGCTAATTGCTGCACAATGGAAACAGATACAAATATACTTTTTTTTCCTGATGAGAGAAGAGACTCTAATCTTTCTTTTGGAAGGTTACATGTTTTATAGCAATAGAACACAACATTCTGTGGGCCTTGCAAAATCAATCCAAATCCAGTAAAACAGTTGGGAGCGAAGGGGGTTGCTTTCGTGAAAATGGCTTGGAGTGAATGAGTTAAGTAGAAAAACATGTTATAAAATATGGACTTACACATCACAAATCAAACCAAGGTCAGCACCTGCAATTAATCATTTGCCCCGTTTTCATAGTAACCTGTTAACCTACCGGCCTGTCCATTTGTAATTGGATCCCTCCATGTGAAAAGCTCCTGTGACACATCCATGCTGTCAACTGTTTTGTTCTCTCTCAGATTATGTGAATATTTGATGAACCTCCGTACGCGCCCTCACATTCATGCCAGTAATATTCAGCAAGTCATGTCACTATGCATAATCCCAATATTCTAATGCTAATTACTGCAAAACTATCCTTTTTTTTAAATGAAAGAATAGACTAATCTTTCATTTGGTGGGTTCCATGTTTTTATAGCAACAGAACAGAATATTCTGTGGGTCTGACAAAACTAGTCAAAATCCAGTAAAACAGCTGGGAGCGAAGGGGGTTGCTTCAGTCAAAATGGCTGGGAGCAAATGAGTTAAGAAAAACTGACTAAGAAATGACGATCATGATGGCAAAAGAATCATTATTTACAAATATTAAAGTAAAAAAACGTGCCGTGAGCGGCAGACAGAACGTGCAAACTCCATACAGGTGGGCCTAAAGTGAGAATCGAACGCAGAACCTTGCGACTGAGGCAAATGCAAGCCACTATCTCACTGTGCTGCATTGGGTGTTCAAAAGAAAATTGGCTTGAGGCTTCTTTTGTTTGCTGTCATTCGTCTGCTGATGATACTGTGGGGAACCGTCCATAACCTCGATCCCCCTCCCAAAATATTCCGGCACACCATCAGACAAGCCGTATGGAAACATGAGCAATCGCAACACACAAAACAAAAAAGTTCCCAAATTGCATCTGAAACGCTCAAAATTGCACCGCGCTGTTATAAGAAGAACAACATTGTTGCCTTTGAGTGCTTCATTCACTTCCATTCCACAGCAAGACAACGGCCGTTTAACAAGTATATCATGTTCACTCAGCATCTCCTCTGAAACTGAGATTCGGAGCTGGCTTGTAATTGTTGTTCTTGTTCCAAATGTTGTTTTTTTTATGGTTAATTAATGAGCTTGTGGATCAAAGCGAGAATCCCCGGTCCCACTGAAAGTTTCTGACCTATATCGCGCTCACTCCCCTTTACTGACTGCTGTGAGACACGAGGCAGACGTACAGTAGGTATGACACTAAATCATATGTGCTGAAAATATTCATGCAGAATCACACAACGCGTAATGTAGTCAGAATGTGTTAATAGAATACGAGTCAGACATCTGGAGGGTGAACTGGATCCGTTTGTAACATGACGTAATGAGAGTGGAACATGCTCGGCAAGCCAATAGCCCCCTGGCATAATTGCAAAAGTCCGGCCCCTTTCTGGCACCGATTCCTGGGGACGGGGGTGGCGGCTTGTTGGGGGTGCTTGGGGGGTGTTGTCTACCGAAATTCAAACATAACCTGCTTCTTCCTCTAGTCGCTGAATCGGTGGAGCCTGATGTCTGTGGATCACACTCTGCTTGATCTATCCTTACTTCATTTCTTCAGTCTTTCCTTTGGTCTCTTGAGGTCTCCCTAATTTGTTGGAATTTAGAGGTTTCTGGGGGGGGGGGGGTGAAAGATTCTGGTTTGTAACCCTGTAGGTGTAGTAGATGGTGTCTGGTCGGTGCTAGATTTCACTTTTCTTTCTTTTCTTTGATCCTTCCTCAGGTCTCCTGACAACTTTACGACTCTAGCGGGATTCTGAAGTCTTCGGTTTAGGTGAAGGGTATGGGATTTTTAATTGGTTTCAGGTGAATTAATGAGCACAAATTCACACAAAATTGTAAAAATAAATAAAATAAAAATTGCAAAAATCATTTCCAACGTGCTGTTGTAACGTCAAAAGAAAACATCAAGGAGCTTGATAAAAAAAATTATTTTTTTGTTTTTGTTTATTATACTAGAAGAAGAGAATCTGCTTGGGCTGTACTATAAGTAGAGTGAAACTTCTACAGGTTGATGCCACTGAAAGTTGCAAAGAAACCTGGCATGGTATCTATATGACAGAATAAAGGCCCATACGACAAAATAAGAGTGACTATTACAGGACCATAGCAACTGACAAGATTATCCCATTATCATCATTAGGGGCATAGTAACTGCATAAGACGGCACAAACTAAGTGGCTCATGCATCATCATGCATTGTGTTCATATGGGACATATCATCATACATTATCACAAGAGCATAGTAACAGCATAGCAACTGACAACATTATCACATTATCATTATTGGGGACATGGTAACTACATAAGACTAGACAAACTAAGAGTGGCTAATACATCATACATTATCATCATAAGAGACATAGTAACTGCCTAGCAACTGACATCATCAACATCATAATACAATGACCCCATGACCTTACCCATGTTGAAGTTAGATTGCTTTGAATTTATTGCATAGAAGTACTTTTAATTATGACTGTACTACTGTGTTAGCGTAGACTCCTACCCAAAACACACAACAACAATCAGCTTTGACATTGTGTAAGCAAAGGAAAGATTTTAGGTCACTGAGTGTCAAAAAAAAAAATTATGTTTTTGAGTGTTTTTTTTTATGTGATACCCTCGCAGAAGGGTGCTGGAAATGGCAAGGAGAAAAATGTGACGCGCTACGAGTTTTATTTGTTCCGTGGCCACACTAGCGATTCAAAACAATCTTATCTCAAATCCTATTTCCCCATTGAAATGAATGGAAATGCCATCCATCCGTTCTGACCTCACTTTGTGCTCTTTCTGCTGTGCGCACCTTACCACCAATACAGCGATAGAGACCCAGATAAGGAGTTTTACAATTGACATAGCAAGCTGCAATATTTGTAGGCCTGTCAGTATTATTTGTCTTCATTTCTTGTAACACCAATTGTCAAATATACCTAACTTAAACCCGTGGGCAGTATTTTATTTTGAAATAGCTTGGTCAGAACCAACAAAAAGCTAAAAAATGGTCACAATAACGCCTAGGGGTTAAAAGGTTAAAACACCACAACTATTGATGCTATTTGCTAGCAAGTCTATGGCATTTTGCTTTGTGTGTTCGCAATAACATACCACATATTCCAAAGGCAAACTTGTGTAGTTGAAAAACAAAAATTTACTAATTACAAGCAATTCACGGTGCACAATTTGAAGTTAGATTGTTTTGAATTCATGAAGAGAGAAACCCTAAGAAAGAAACAAGAACTTAAAGAGCCTGCAGTAAAGGCTTTTGTCTTAAGATAACAAAGATGTAACCTGTAGCCATGCAAGTATTCAGAACCATTTCATCCAAAAATGTTAACTTTTCATGACTGTTGTATCTTATTTGTGAACATTTTAACTGTGAGAGTTTGCATCAGCTCATTCAGTAATCATTTCATATATTTTCATAAGACTCCAAAAGTTCAAAAGAAATCAATTCAAAACCACGATGGGTAACCCACTGGCTTTCCATCATCAGGGAAAGCTAGTTGCTTTTAGACGTTTAAAATTGTATTATCAACTTCAAAAAGGGCTCTAAGAAAAATATATATAATAAAGCTATAACTGCTGGCGCGGAAAATTAGATTTTTAAATGCATCAGGCGCAATTAGGTGTTCAATTTCTCACTTAGGCATTCTCTAGGGGTGCAAAGTGTTGAACCGGTACCCTTCCAATTAAAAGACGGCCACACCACCGACTGCGTCAAAAACATTTAACACGTTTTTGTCATTGTTTCTAATGTCATCATGTATTTTTTTGCCTTCCAGCACAATAAAAAGTATTTTTCTTTTCTTTTTATGGGACTGCTGAAAGCAGCACATATTACTCTCCATCCTAGAAAATCCCCAGATTTTTCCGCAAAAATGCGGCCCGTACCGTAGATCGCACCGGGACAAATGAGGTATCAAACGATGCGGCTCGATCTGACTCGGTGCGGCATTACTTTTCTAGGAATTCCGAGTTACCATGGCGACGCAATTCCCAAAAAACTCCCAAAAAAGTCCCATAGGAAATGAATGGAGAAAGGGGGAACAAATTACAGATCAAGCACCTTTTTCCAAGACACGCTGCGCGCGCATACGTTAACCAACCGATATGAATTTTAGCTCATTTTGTAGCAATTTTTCCCATCTTTAGCTCAGTGTCGAAATTTATTTTAAGGAACGAAAGCTCTCCCTCCAGTGCGGGTTCAAAGACAGTGAGTGAAATAGCCTTCTATTACACTCTGTGGAGCAATTAGCCTTTGAGTGGCGGGAACAAAAAAGTCTACTTCTATTTCCAAAAGTTTCACTTCAACTCGTCACCATGGCTACAATCTTTGCTCACTAGACATCAAATTCTCACATTTTGTAGTGACAAGTCTCTTCTTTCAGACAAACTAACTTTTATTTGACTAAGGTGTCATTTAGCACCTTTATTTTCACTTTAAGCGAGGAGAAGTCGGACTAACTCGCCTATCTTTTCCATGTTAAATTCGCCTCCTTTTTCCTCTTCATTTTGGATAAATCATAAGTTTTCAACCTGCTCTCATTTGGTCATTTTTCATCCGATTAAAAAAGTGAGAACATGCTCGCGTTCCCCAAACCATTTCTTGAATCTGCATCTTGAACCGTTAAGCCGTGACAGGCTTTTGTTCGAGGTGTGCGTCTCTCATACAATATCAATGGAATGTGGGTGCGTGACGTCTCCAAGTCAAATGTGTGTGTGTGAATTTGCATTTTTCATCAGACAGTAAGATACTTTTAGTTGATGTTGATTATGGTTAACTTCCACATTTCTTGACCGATTCCAGTCGTTTAAATTTTAAACTGTTCAGCTCATTAACAAGAGTCAGCAGTCCCATTCTAAATTTCGGCGGGAATTTTTCTAGTTTTTATTGTGCTTCTGTCTGATAGTATAGAACAGATGCCGGGAAAAGAGCATCCAGCCCCCAGAGAATTGGTTCCAAAAAATGTACAAAGTCAACGTCAATGTGATACATGAATGGCATTGAACAAGAGCCTGGTCATAAACACAGCTGTGTTTCCCCAGTAAATGAAGGTAAACAGTGGAATATTTATCTGGGTCTGGCAGGCCTCATTAGGAACCAACAAGCCTCAATGTGACATTTTCCGAAAATCGATAGTGTGGTCAGTCGCATTTTTTTCCCCCAGAAACCTGTTGACAGGTACGGCTGGAAATCACATCATTTATGAATTATGACATAATAATGAAAGAAATCATACTGTATGGAGTTTACCGGCCTGCACACAAATTGAGCACCCGCGTTGCCGCTGCATTAACTTACAGTCTATATTACAGGTGAAGTGCAAGGCAACATACAAGAAAAGCTCTCACTTGCTGTTAACAGTGCCTGACTTGGCCTTTTCTGTGAGAAGGAAATTGTGACTGGCAGCCAAGCAAATGAACAACTAACTAGGTAAACAACATCAAAAATGCACGACGTGAGCATAAATAAGTGAAAGCCTGCATAAAAACAAATAGAAATGATTTATTTTTGAAAAATAGAAAGCCCTGGATTAACTATTCATTTGCATAACATTTATTAAAACACCCTTACGGTCTCTGTGGAGCTGGCACATCAGCGGTCAATCTCGCAGTGAATAGGACACGTGATTAACCATGCATATGGTAATATTATAGCCAATCTCCTAGTTAGAGTACACTGCAAACAACGTTACGCAAGTGCGACCACCCACAAGTAATGAAATTGCTGCACAGTCTCACAGAATACGGATTGTGCTAATTTGAAAATAACTGCATTATGACTAAATGAACATTTGAGCCAATCACATATAAATTAAGTAATCTCAAACTGGTAGAAATAACACATACATCCAGTATGTTGATATTTTCTCAATTTTTTTTAAAACTATTTTCTTACTCTTCAAATCCCCCTGACAGTTAATTAGTAGAACGCAAATGCTTCTACTTGTAAGCCAACAGCAGGTAGGGCTGGGTATCGATTCTAATTTCCTCAATCGGTTCGATTTCGATTCACGTTTCGAGTTCAGTTTGATTTGATTTAGATTTTTCTCATTCGATTCACTTCAATCCAATATTGATTAATTGTGAAACATCAATCATTCTTAAGTCATTCATTCCCAGTCATTTTCACTGAAGCAACCCCCTTTGCTCCTGGCTGTTTTACTGGATTTTGACTGATTTTGCAAGGCCCACAGATTATTGTGTTCTATTGCTATAAAAACATAGGTCCTACCAAAAGAAAGATTAGAATCTCTTCTTTCTTAAGGAAGAAAAAGTATATTTTTATCTGTTTCCATTTTTGGGACCATGGCAATATTTAAAATAGAACGTGTTTATATATTTTGGGGAGCAAATGAGTTAAATATCAAGGACATGATAAAAACTCCACAAACATTACATTCCAAATTAAATTTTGCGGAGGCAGTAACTGGTTGTACTTTTTAAATGTTGAGTTTTGCCATGACAAAATTAACAGTTTCATATGTCAGTAGTAAGTAAGTAAATAAGACTCCTTTTGTTTTATAAATTATTTTTTCCAATTATTTTTGTTAAGTGAAGAGTTTTTTTTTAACTAATTACAATAATTATAAGTAATTTTTTTTGTCTATTTTTAACTGTCCTTAAAATGCACTATTAAAAACACACTTTCAATTAAATGGAAAAAACGGTTATCATTTATGTTAAGCAGGATGGTAAAGTAACTTAATCGAACTTAGTTACTTTTAAAAGCAAGTAAATGGAAAAGTAACAAAGTTACTTTTTAAAGCAAGTAATTGGTAAAGTTAACAGTTACTAACTGGGGCAACACTGTAACTAATAACTTCATTCTGGGGCTGGAACCGATTAATTCTATTCCCATTAATTAAAATGGGCAAAATGACTTTGGTTCATGAACTAATTCTTGAAACGAACTGCATTAGTAAAGTGAGCAGTAGAATATAGCTAAGCTTCATCATTATTCACAAACCTGTTGAAAACAAACAGTGGGGGAAACGGCTTTTTGCAACATGGCCCTGGTTGATCTCTTACACTCTGCTGCCACCTGCTGGCCATTTTTGTAATAACTACCATTGCTTCAAGCATTCTCTTCAGTTCAGAGGCTGCTTCCAAGCCTTCTGCATGCTCTAGCATAAATTTTAAAAAAGTATAAATACATCTTTTGGAGCACGGTAATATTTAAAATAGAACGTATTGATGCGTTTTTGGGAGCAAATGAGTTAATTGTTACATTTACATTTAATGGTTGCATAGGCACTCCAAAGACCCAGCTACGTGCATTCAAGCAATTAGAAAGTCAAATTTACAAAATATGTCTCCTTTAAGAATTTCAAAATGTGACTTCATAAAGGTTTAACAGTGGTTTACGCTCGCCTCCATCCTATCATGCGAGGGGCGAGTCAGTAAGTAGCGAGCGGTAAACAAGAGAAAACACTCACCTCTATGAGTTTACGTTCATAGCTGGCCGCCAACTCCTCAATGTCCCCCATGGATTTACTCGGAGGGGCAGGGGGTTGCTCTTCACTCGGCGGTAATACTGACAGAGCTGCAAGAGAAAGAAAAATATTGCGGCCACATTAAAAAAATAAAAAGGTACTGGCAACCAGTCCAGGGTGTACACCGCTTTTTCGTTAGCTGGGTTTACCTCCAGCTCACCTGTGAAAGCCACTGAAAAAAATTGAATGGATGAACTTGGAGGAAAACATTTCCACCAGTGCTACTCTCACTTACTTTGTGACACTTGCAGCTGCTAGACTCTTTTTGATCAAAATTCGAGAGAATGACGCACACAGGGTGTGCGGGTCTGTGTAATACACACGCTAGCAGCCTCTCAAGGGCCTCCAATCCCAGTTCCACTGAATTAATGTCACACCGGAGTAAAAGAGTCACACACACAATCGCACACGGCTCTACAAGCAAACACAAAGACGCTTAAGCACACAAATCCTCTT
This sequence comes from Vanacampus margaritifer, assembly GCF_051991255.1. Taxonomy (NCBI): domain Eukaryota; kingdom Metazoa; phylum Chordata; class Actinopteri; order Syngnathiformes; family Syngnathidae; genus Vanacampus; species Vanacampus margaritifer. Next base: position 10,187,365 of record NC_135449.1, read on the forward strand.
TTTCTTTGTACGTACACGATGCCGCAATGTAAGTCAGAAACTCAAACGTCCCCCCGCCGTTCCTGTCATTTCTATTAAGATGATAAATGTCCCCCCCCTGACTCCATTGCTTTTTCCACGCAGACTTTCCTCTCAGACCGAGCTCATTGTTTCTTTGTAATACTGAAGCTCGCTCACAGGCTTAAGTCATCATGGCAGCGCCTAAAGCGTTGTTTCTAAGCTCATAAACATCAACTAATAGGGTTCGCTCTGTGAAAAAAAAAGAAAAAAAAGAAAGAAAAAGAACAGCACGGCTTGGCAGAAATGGAGGCGCTGTGTCTTTGCAGAGGAGGAGGTGGGCAACGGTTTTGATTGGATTTTCAGCACCACGGAAGAAAATTCGCTTTGGAATTTCGACATCAACACACCCCGCTGACACAGACAGACACGCCGGAGCTTGAAGGGAGATATGGGAAGACACGCTCGGAGAGCAGAGACAATTAGGGGACTTAAAACAGTGGTGGGAATTTAACATGTCTAAAGGCTCCATAATGCTTTGCTGATGGTTCATCAGAACATACCCGTCCAAAATCAGATACTGTAGTGCTCCCTTAAGAATCTGACAGTGTCAATCAAATGTGAGGAGGGGGAATGTTTGACACATCTCATTATATTGTGATTGTACATTACAGTGGTGTGAAGTGTGTGAAATACTACAATGTGCGTAGGCATGGGCCAATATTAGATTATGATAACCATGAGCACAAACATTGCAGTATCATGGTGTGTCGGTATTAAAATTACAGATCGAAATGACCTATTTTGATTTATTTGAGTAAATAAAAACAGCATTTCCCCCCAATTTTATTGTATTCGTTATTTTATATATTTTGAATTATTTTTATTTATATTACCGAATTTTATTTTTAAACAAAATATATAGACTATTTTGTTCAGTGGATTCTGACGGTATAATAACCGTGAGCACAAACAAAATTACCTATTTTGATTTATTTGAGTAAATAAAAACAAGCATTTTCCCCCAATTTTATTTTATTTATTTATTTATTTATTATTCTATATTTTTTTGAATTATTTTTATTTTATTTATGTTACCATATTTAATTTTTTTAACAAAATACAGACTATTTTGTACAGTGGATTCTGACGGTATGATAACCGTGAGCAAAAATATTAAAGTATCATGGTATGACGGTATTAAAATTTCAGATCTAAAGATCAAAAGACCTTTTGTTGAATTATTTGAGTAAACAAAAACAAAAAATCATTCCCCCCAATTTTATCTTTTTTTTAAATTTTTTATTTAACATATTTTTTAATTATTTTTTGTTTTTTTTATTTTTATTTTATTTTGTATCTGTATCCGTTTTGCAGCAATTAGCATTAGAATATAGTTAAGTTTGATCATTATTCACATCTGTTTAAAACAGTAGGGAAAATAGCTTGTTGCAACATGGCCCTGGTTGATCTGTTATACTCTGCTGCCACCTGCTGACCGTTTTTGTAATAACTACCATTGCTTCAAGCAGTTCAGAGGCTGCGTCAAAGCCTTCTGTATGCTCTAGCATAAATTTGTTTTTTGTTTTTTTAAATGTACGTATAAATACGTCTTTGGGACCATGGCAATTTAAAATTTAAATAAAAAAAATTTGGGAGCAAATTAATGAACAGGCATTGGCAAATTCAAGAATCACAGGTGCATCTCAACAAATTACCGTATCTTAGAAAAGCTGATTTATTTCAGTCAACCTATTCAAAAAGTGGGCTTAGTGGGCTCCGCTATCTCCCATCAACGGAGGCAGTCGACTGGCGGGTAAAAATAAAAGTTGTTTAAATAGATATACTGCTCCATATTCTGATCAAAGCGGTGATCAATTGTTTTGTTTTGTTTTGTTTTTCAAACTTGCTGACCGCTGATCCGTCCCAAAAAATATAGACTATTTAGAACGGAAGAAAGATGTATCATATTAAGATTAAATATATAAATAAATGTTAACATTTTTCTTCTGTTGAATATGGTGCCCAATACTCAAATGCACATTCCTGATAGAACACCTCTTGATATGCTGTCAGTATGTAAGTAATGTGGACCAACAAGAAGGAGACAAGGGGGGGGGGGGTGTTGCGTAACAAGTGAATGTGTGCTGGAGTGGTTTAGGGTATGACACCACAGATGTTCCTGGCTAAAGAAAATTGGGCTGACAGCTGGTGTGTAATAACAAAACTAACTGAGCGTCATTCCCCAGCAGCTGTGTTGTGTGCAATGAAATGTCGGGCTGCCCATGAGCAATGTGTTGCATCGGGAGCACAAAAGTGGGTGTGGAGGTGTTTCCCAATCGCAGACTTGCATCCCACAAGTGCTCACCTGACTGTTTCTATCCCTTGAGACATTGGTGTAACTGTTTTTTTAGCGGCTATTTGGGAGTTATCCCAGGGTTAGCGTGTGGGTGAACAGTTAGCCCACGAGCTAACAGTTAGCTCGCGAATTAGCAGCTATTTGGGAGTTAGCGTACGGGTGAATGGTTAGCCTGCGAGCTAACTGTTAGCTCACGAATTAGCGGCTATTAGCCCGCGAGCTAACCCTAACCTAATGGACGTTTTTTAGCGGCTATTTGGGAGTTATCCCAGGGTTAGCGTGTGGGTGAACAGTTAGCCCACGAGCTAACAGTTAGCTTGCGAATTAGCAGCTATTTGGGAGTTAGCGTACGGGTGAATGGTTAGCCTGCGAGCTAACTGTTAGCTCACGTATTAGCGGCTATTAGCCCGCGAGCTAAACGGTTAGCTCGCGGGCTAACCTAATGGCCGTTTTTTAGCGGGTATTTGGGAGTTATCCCAGGGTTAGCGTGTGGGTGAACAGTTAGCCCACAAGCTAATAGTTAGCTCGCGAATTAGCAGCTATTTGGGAGTTAGCGTACGGGTGAATGATGAGCTAACAGTTAGCTCGCAGGCTAACCTAATGGCCGTTTTTTAGCGGCTATTTGGGAGTTATCCCGGGGGTTAGCATGTGGGTGAATGATTAGCCCGCGAGCTAACAGTTAGCCCGGGAATTAGCAGCTGTTTTGGAGTTGGCATTATAGTTGGTGCAAAAGCTGATGACAAACAAAAAACCTTTAATATGTTGCAAATCACAAAAGCTGTTTAATAAACATGTGCTTGAAGGTATTAATATTTGATTATTAAACATTTTGACATAAACTTTTTTTTCTGCAAATGTATATCGGCTTCAAATATCGGTTATTGGCCTCCCTGACTACCGATAATCATTATCGGCCCTGAAAAAAGCATACCGGTCTATCTCTATACAAAACAACCCAATATTTTGACCCAAGTAAAAGATCTGACCAATATTTATGAGTTGTTTTACCCTTGATGTTTTAATTGCGTAAAAAGACATATTGAACGATTAATCCAATATCCTATATTCAGACCAGCTGCAGGACAAAAGTCTTATGGAAGGTGAAAAGTAAATAAACATCAGTAATCCTACCTTCGGGTGCTGTCTAAATCTGTTTAGGCAGATTGATTTTTTAAGGTCTATTTTATTTACCTTTTCACATTTAAATGCCAAAGTTAACAAAAAGCCAGCAAAAAGATCATCAACGGAGATTACAGGGTTATTCCCCTCTCAACCTGAGTGGAAACAACAAAAGAAAGTAACAATAGGTTATTTGTTTTGAGTAGATTTGGTTTGTTGTAACCCCATGCCAGCAGAGTAGAGTTGAGGCATCACAGCAAGTTTTCCCAAAGTGTTTTTTTTATTGAACGGCCTGTAGGTCAAGACATCAAGAAAGAGCAAACTGTGACCAAGACCGATGAGTTCTGACATTCACTGTCTGCTGTGATCTGCTTGTTGATACGAGCCGGATGTACACGTATGAAAAGATGAGAGGAGACACCTTGATTTGGGTTGACCTCATGAGTCATACAGCTGCTAGGATGCGGAATCCACACAGACAAAAAGCAAACTACAAAAACATATATTAGGGGTGTCTGTAATTAATTTTTTTAATTGTAATTAATTGCAATTTTTTAATCTGTTCTAAATATACAATAAAATGTTTAAAAAAAAAATAAAACATCCTACATTTTCAGACTTAACATAAAAGTGGAAAAAATGTTAAATAGAAATATGGCTGCATCTTTTAGTCATTGATACAGTCATTTCATAATATTCTTATATTATTATAACATTCTTTTTTTTTTTGCGGCTTTTGGGGAGTTAACCTAGGGTTAGCGTGTGGGTGAACAGTTAGCCCACAAGCTAACAGTTAGCTCGCGAATTAGCAGCTATTTGGGAGTTAGCGTACGGGTGAATGGTTAGCCTGGGAGCTAACTGTTAGCTCACAAATTAGCGGCTTTTAGCCCGCGAGCTAACCGGCTAGCTCGCGAATTAACGGCTTTTAGGTTAGCCCGTGAACTAACGGTTAGCTCACGGGCTAACCTAATAGTGAAAAATTGTCTGAACATTTAAAAAAAAAAAATATTTGCAGTAAAAATTACAAATCCTGATGAAAACCCAAAATTTACTACGTTCACAAGCATTCACCGCTCAGTGAGATGCCAGGTTTATCTGCCTTCGGATTCGTAAAAAGGCTGATGCCGATATTTGTCAAAATGTTCAATAACGGCACTGATAATCGGCCCGGCCGATAATCGGTCTATCCCTACTGTTATTATTTGTGTGCACACATAAGTGGGTCGGAAAATGGATGGATCGATGGTCTGAGGAAGTTCTAAATTTGTTCGCGGAATACGCACAAATTCAAGTACGAAGATATTGATGAATCACACATTTCATGCGTACGCATGTTTTGCGTACAAATTGGTACGTGCACACGTGATAGTGAATGAGGCCCATTCAAGGTTGCGTAAGAATACATGCTCATAGCACATCTTTTTTTTTTTCCTAAAACTTTATTTGCGCAATCTCCTTTGTTTGTTTCTCATCTCTTATCCCTGATTTCCACCTTATCAATCATTCACGCTGTTCTATTTAACTTGGCAGCCCACCGCGCCGCGGTGCGTCAGTGGTCCCATGTCGCCAATCATGTGTACGGGGAAGGCCGGCCACTCTCCCACCATGCATAATAATAAAAAAGACCATTTGGGGGGGCACAGAAAAGGTACACACAAAACACGCTGAATTCATTTGTTTTTCATTGTAAAATGACAGGACTGAAAACGAGAAAAAAGGGCAAACGCATATTTAACAAAGGATTCAAAAACAACGTCGTCGGGTTAATCACGCAGACGGGCATTGTTGATGGGCTGGCTGGGGAGCAGGCAAGCAGCTGGCAAAGTTAATTAACTAGTGCTAATCAAAAGCAATCTTCTTTCATTTTCTAATCGTGCATAGTTCATTTCTCGTGTTTCCCGCACTCAGATAATGGCAGCCTTTGTGTGTGTTGCGGAAGTATAAGCGAAAGGAAGAACAACCTGATCGACAAAAAAATAAATAAAAAAAATCATCATTCATGATTCGGTTCACATTAGGCGACAAATTTTTGTGTAAACAGGATTAGATTTAATTACGACATCAGCTAACTAGAAGCAGAGCCACACGGTTTTGTTGTTTGTGTTTTGATAATTTGCTTTCAAAAGAATTACAATCATGAAACAATGTTGATATAAAATGTGGCAGAAAGTGGGAAATCATTTCTAAATCATTATACCTCGCCTAAATTTAATTTGCAACAGTCATATTGTTTCCCACTGGTCCAAAATCGACACTCATTGTGGCTTGGGAGAACTTAAAATGCTCCGCGTGTGGCTCAACAAAATTAATTTCTCCGTCAGGGATTGACAAACAAATCTGAAAATGTTTTTTTTCCTGTTATCTCGCCACCACTCTAATCGCTAAAATTGCCGACAACAAGGTTCAATAATGTTAATTGAAAGACTGCAGACAAATATGTTTGTGTTCCGCTGATTTAAAGGGGTTAGGTTTGTCTGTGCCAATAAGATGAGCTCAAAACCAAAATCGGAAAAATGCACTAGTCAGGCTCGGGTTCGTCAGAGGTCAAGACGCACCCGATTCAAATGATTTGTGTGATTTCTTTATTATTGCAATGCCTTCATACCATGTCAAGCAAAAAAATTAAAGCGGTTGGATGAAATTGTGTTAATACGGAACGTATGGTGTTCCACAGGGTTCAATTCTAGGGCCTCTGCTGTTTTCATTGTGTCTGCTGCCTCTGGGTTCCATAATAATGGTTGAGTTAAATTTCTAGTGCAGTACAACTAGCTTTCAATAAAGAAGGATTTGGTGAATGTGCAAAAGAAACTGGCACTTGCGCTTTGATTGTAATTGCTCGCATTACCTTCAAGACTCCATTTTCTCTATGCTTGTCTTCTATTTCCCACACTTCGGCGGTGACCCAGTTTCCTCACGGGGATTATTAAAGTTTCATTTTATCATCTGCTCTAATCTGAAGCTTTGCGCCTTTATTTAAGATCCACGCCTCCCAGCGTGACGGCGTCGCACGGATGCTTTTGATGGAAAAGATAAGATGGGAGGGGTGCGAGATCAATATTGGGATTATGCATAGTGACATGATTTGCTGAATATTACTGGCATGAATGTGAGGGCGCGTACGGAGGTTCATCAAATATTCACATAATCTGAGAGAGAACAAAACAGTTGACAGCATGGATGTGTCACGGGAGCTTTTCACATGGAGGGATCCGATTACAAATGGACAGGCCACAGAGTTGTGTGAACCAAACCAGTTGGTTAACGGGTTACTATGAAAACGGGGCAAATTATTAATTACATGTGCTGATCTTGGTTTGATTTGTGATGTGTAAATCCATATTTTATAACATGCTTTTCTACTCAACTCATTCACTCCAAGCCATTTTCACGAAAGCAACCCCCTTCGCTCCCGACTGTTTTACTGGATTTGGATTGATTTTGCAAGGCCCACAGAATGTTGTGTTCTATTGCTATAAAACATGTAACCTTCCAAAAGAAAGATTCGAGTCTCTTCTCTCATCAGGAAAAAAAAGTATATTTGTATCTGTTTCCGTTGTGCAGCAATTAGCATTAGAATATAGCTAAGTTTCATCATTATTCACAAACCTGTTGAAAACACTGGCAAAAAGAGCTTGTTGCAACATCGGCCTGGCTGATTTCTTATACTCTGCTGCCACCTGCTGGCTGTTTTTTTTGTAATGACTACCATTGCTTTAAGCCACCTCTTCAGGTCAGAGGCTGCATAGATGCATGCTAGCATAGAACAAAAAATATATATTTTTAAACGTAGAAATACGTTTTTGGGAGTGAAGGGCAAAGTATTTAAAACATATTTAGACGTTTTTGGGTTCGAATGAGTTGATTTTGAGGTTTCGCATCAGCAAAAAAATGTCTGTGACCAAGTACTGGTCCGCTTGACATGCTTCATTTCACCCAAAAAACTAATTTTTTCTGCTTTTTGGTCAGAAACTTGGGGCATTTGTTGACAGTGATGGCACGACACTAAATCTCAACTTTTAGGCCAATCAGTGCAGGGGTTTATGATCAATGGCCAATGAATGACATGATCTGCAAGTTCAATTTCAAGACAAAAACAAATCAAACATTTGCTTACAGACCCGATTTATGGAAAAAGCAGCGCTTAAAAAAATGATTACTCGTTTGTGCAATTTCACACTTGATGGGTGGCCAAGCACTCCAGGGACCCAAATATGTTTGCACGTGTTTCCATAATATGTCCCCTTTAATGTAGGCGTAGTTCAAAGATGACTCTGTTTGATAACTGTAAGAAGAAGAAGTTAATAGCACATTCTGTCTATAGTAAATATGAACAAATTCAAACAAAAACATGCCTAACATGGCCCTACTGGTGAAAACCTACCGCTGTGGGGGACAATCCACAAACACGTTGTGAGTGTTCAACTGAATTTTATTTTCAGAGTTTCCACCCTCACAAGAGCATTCCTGCATTTATTCATCAGAAGGGAACATTTCTTGTCTTCTTTATACGGTATTCTGCAATGGTTAAGCAATAATAGCAACGTTTATCTTTCCGCTTTTTTTTTTGCCAGGGTGAAGAATAGACCGATGTGCGCAAGCAGGTGTTCACGAGCGAGAGCAAAAGGAAGCAAAACCAAATAATGATTCCTTTGATCGAAATAAATTACTAAGAAAAAAAAACAAATCTGTGACCCAAAAACGTCTCAGCTGGAAAGCACGGCAGCTCAATCTGCTGCAACCTATTAAAAGAGTTATTAAGCATTCACGGGAGGCGCGCACATGCCGACAGAATTTACATTTAGCGAACAGATCGCATGCAAAATGCATGTCCGTTTACTTAGCACAATACTTCTTTTCGTTCGTGTACTCACAAATTGAAATAAGCGCACAACGTGCAGCCATGGGAGGGAGTGACGACACAACATTTATGTTTAGCAACGCATGAAATACTGAGTGTGCCTGCATAGAAATTCGCCCATTCTTACATGAAGGTGACATGTTTTCGGGGTCAAGAGAAGCGCTTATATAACAGCAAGGAAAACCTGCTGAGAAGTGGTGTACAAGTACAATTCGAGCTACTTGGCTAAAATGAACGGGAAAAAAAGGGTCAGTTCAAGCTGAAGGCAAATTCATGATGAATTACCAGGAATATCGAAATACCTCACACTCAACTGGCAACGCCGGTTGTTTATTAGAAATGGTCTCCTGCTTCCATTAAAAATAAACATGGAAATGGTCCAGCCCTGTTTTTCTGCCTATTCAATTCTGTGTTTGTATGTTGGGTTTTTATTCAGAAGTTGCTTTTGAGTTTCTAATGTAATTAGAAGCTAAAGCATATGTTGGACCAGTAGCTTGCCAATATCAACTACTGGTAATTAAAATGTTTAACTCATTCACTCCCAGCCATTTTCACTGAAGCAACCCCCTTCGCTCCCGGCTGTTTTACTGGATTTTGACTGATTTTGCAAGGCCCATAGAATATTGTGTTCTATTGCTGTAAAAACATGGAACCTACGAAAAGAAAAAATTGAGTCTCTTCTTTCATCAGGAAAAAAAAAGTATATTTGTATCTGTATCCGTTTTGCAGCAATTAGCATTATAATATAGTTAAGTTTGATCATTATTCACAAATCTGTTTAAAACAGTAGGGAAAGTAGCTTGTAGCAACATGGCCCTGGTTGATCTCTTATACTCTGCTGCCACCTGCTGACCGTTTTTGTAATAACTACCATTGCTTCAAGCAGCTCAGAGGCTGCGACAAAGCCTTCTGCATGCTCTAGCACAGGGGTGGCCAAGTTCGGTCCTCGAGAGCCACTATCCAGCCTGTTTTCCATGTTTCTCTCCACTAACACACCTGATTCATGATCAGGATCGTTGTCAGGCTTCTGCAAAGCTTGCTGATGAGCTGATCATTAGAATCAGCTGCGCTGAAGGAGTAAGACATGGAAAACAGGCTGGATAGTGGCTCTCGAGGACTGAACTTGGCCACCCCTGCTCTAGCATAAAAAAATATAAATAAAATGTAAACGTATAAATACGTCTTTGGGACCATGGCAATATTTTAAATTTAAATTTGAATTTTTTGGGGAGCAAATTAATTAACAGGCATTGGCGAATTCAGGAAGCACAGGTGCAGCTCAACAAATTACCGTATCTTAGAAAAGCTGATTTATTTCAGTCGATCTATTCAAAAAGTGGGCTTAGTGGGCGGCCCCTTATCCCCCGTCAATGGAGGCAGTTGACTGGCGAGTAAAAATAAAAGTTGTTTAAATAGATATATTGCTCCATATTCTGATCAAAGCGGTGATCAATTGTTTTGTTTTGTTTTTCAAACTTGCTGACCGCTGATCCGTCCCAAAATCCCGATTGTGTAAAGCCTAAAAATGTGGATGATTATAGTTTACAGCTAACGAAAACCTCCAAATCTGCACCTCAAAAAATTGAAAATTACATAAGAATCAAAATCCATAGTTTCCCCCACCAGCCCCCGTCAGTCAGTTAAGGAGGTTGTTTTTTTTTTATAAATATCGCTTGTTATACTACACCGTGTACATGGCACAAACCCTTCATTTACATTCATCGATCTTCTGCACTGACGACATAACGCCAAGCTCCGATATAACGAGACACAACATTATATAAAAAAGCAACACAAAAAAAAAAGTGATGGTCTCGTTTGTTCGCCGCCCTTATCCTTCAGCTCGGAATTAATATGTTAATTATCTGCTGATCTGTTGGCGCAGCGTGGTGTATTTTTTAATGAGGAGTTGGCGTCTCTGGAGTCTTGATTAAAAACGAGTAGACAACATTCCTGAGAAGGTGTTCAGGCGGCGCAAAGTGAGAGTGTGTTCACTTTAAGTGTCCAGTGGTGGCTGTGTGCATGCCTGACAGGGGGGAATGGGTAGTAGTGTGTTAAAATGAGCATTAAGAATTGATGTTCCCATCTGGAGGACAAGGTACAGCAGGGTAGAGGAGATTTTTTTTCTTCTTTCAAGAGTTGAGAAGAACAGTTTCATTTAGTGTCAAACAAAATATTCTCTGAGCCTAACGGTGAATTAAAAAAAAGAGAGAGACGGAGCGATGAGGTGAGGAAGGAAACTGAGCCGTCGTGACCTATTAGCAATTGTAATTTAGACATTTGCGATTTTTAGATCCAGTTGAGGTGGCTCGGGCATCTGGTTCGGATGCCTCCTGGACGCCTCCCTGGGCATGTCCGACCGGCGGGAGGCCCCCGGGGACGACCCAGGACACGCTGGATAGACTACGTCTCTCGGCTGGCCTGGGAACGCCTTGGGATCCCGTCAGAGGAGCCTGGTGAAGTGGCTGGGGAGAGGGAAGTCTGGGCTTCCCTGCTAAAGCTGCTGCCCCCGCGACCCGACCCCGGATAAGCGGAATTGAAGACGGAACGGAACGGAACGATTTTTAACTCTTTGACTGCCAAAAACGTTAAATAACGTTTAGTAAAATCCTATGGAGGAGTGCCAAAGACGTTAAAAGACGTTTGTTTCAAAACAGAGGTGAAACTAACCATTTTCTATTGTTGATTACTCAAAAACGGAATAAGATAGAAACAAACTTTTTTTTTCTGATGAAAGATGAGAGTCCAATCTTTCATTTGGTAGTATGTGTGTTTCCATAGTCCAAACACATAATTTTCTGTGGACCTTAAAAGATCAGTCAAAATGCTTAAATCGGCTGGCACCCACGGCATCCCTTTTCTGAAAACGTCTGGCAGGAAATGCTAGAGGAGAATGACGGAGAGATGGACAGAATGAGATGAAAGACAAGAAGAAGAAAAAAGAGGTAGACGACTGACTTATGTTAATTAATCACCGAACCCCAGGGGTAGCATTTACGTTGAATACAACTTTCAAACCTCTTTTTGATGACATTATGCCCCGACTTTGTGCATCTGTCATTCAAATGCATTCAATTCACAGCAAGCGGCGCATAACCTAAATGAAGCGCTGCTACTTCCTAAACAAACACGACCACGTGCATATGTTATCTAATCAATAGGCAACGTCATTATGCGCCACTCTGACATTAAGACATATCTAATCACTGGAGCCAACAGCAGCTTTCAATCAGCACCACCTGCTCCTCGCGCGATGCACCCGCGACAACAACACAGTGAAAGAGCGTGTTGTTTTTGTCCGCGCTTCAACATCGCGGTAGTGTGTGAGTCACACACGCCAGCCTCGCTTCAACCCGGACCCGCTGAGTGCATTGGAGCTAATAAGTTCTGACATCAAAACTTGTCCAAGTTGATTAGGTGGCCTTTAATCATGCAAACTTATCTGCAAACATCCAAGCACAGTTTTTTTTTTTTTTGAAACGCCTAATCAGCAACTCAGCTCCCAGCACTGAACATGAGGAGGAAGACTGCGAACTGTTGCGACATGACCCCCGCAGCTGTTTTTGACACACTGGAGTGCATTAAACAGATGCTCTCCATAAAACAAAAAAAGTGAATCAGATTAGCTGCCTTGTCACTGGCATGTGAACAACATATTCGGTGTACGAAGTCAAGGATCAGGACACCCGGCTGCAACACTGACAGCTAACAATCTTCTGGCAAGGCTGCAGACTTTAGATTTAGAGTATTGTTATTTGGAAGTCAAGTTCTTCCCAGCCAAACTCACCCCAACATGGCTTCGGGGAACTTTCCTATAGGTTTCTTCACGTTAAATTTGAGACTTTTAAGACGTATTTACGCCACTACAGCACATAAACCACAAACAACAGTCCTGGTACAGATGTGAATAAACAAAGAATGACTGTTAACACTGAAATTGTTCTTGAACATGGCTTGCAATGTTTTTTTATTAGTTATCTCTTTGACCGCCAAAAACGTTTAATGACGTATGCTAAAATCCTAATGAATGCCGCCAATAACGTCAATTGACGTCAACTACGTTTTTTTTTTCTCAATGAGCAGTGCAACGTCTTGTGCAGCACTGCCTTGTCATTGGGGTTGTAAAATCCCAAAACAGCCACTAACTATGGCCAGCAGATGGCAGCATTATATCTCTTTTCAATGGGCTCCCGGTGTATGGAATTACAATGAAACACGACGAATCTGATGAAGTAGAATGTTTTCAGGGATGACGTGAATGATCAAAGCCTTTGTCATATTAAATCTAATTCACACAGCGGCACTAAACAAAAAATATTAGTGTCAAAGTCACTGTTGTGCAGAAAATGTATCTTTTCACAAAAAGCTCATTTTCTCCTTATTTTTTCAATTTTCTCTCAATGTCACTCAAATTATTATCTATACTATAATTATTTTCAAATGGTAATTACTAAAGAATGTAATAAGGTAGAAACATGTCTTTTTTCTAATGAAAGAATGGAACGTGATTTTCCATTTGGTACCCACCATGTATATGTAGTCAAAGCACATAATATTCTATTTGCCTTGAAAGATGAGTTAAAATACTCTAAAATCGGCTGGCATTGTCGGGTTTGTTTTTTAGATAACGATTGGCAGTCAAAGAGTTTTAATTATTACATGCTGGGGATATGGACAGTACTGTACAGAGACTCTTAAAAAATTAACAATATAAATTAGAACTCAACAACAAATAAATAAAGTCTAGATCAGGAACAGCTAATTACTTAGCTAGAGATTCACAAAAGAGCATAGCTGGGATGAGACTGAGGTGGCGCAGTAGCAATAACAGCTAGCTGGATAGTGTTAGCTGCTGTCACTTCATTCACAATAGCAGCTAGCAGGCTAGTGTTAGCTGCTAATGTTTGCTGCTGTTGATTCATTTACATAAGCAGATTTCTGGCTAGTGTTAGCTGCTGTTGCTTCATTTAGATTAGCAGCTAGCTGGCCAGCCTTAGCTGCTGTCACTTGGTTTACAATAGCAGCTGGCTGGCTAGTGTTAGCGGATGTTGCTTCATTTATTTTAGCAGCTTTCTGGCTAGTGTTAGCTGCTGTTGCTTCATTTAGATTAGCAGCTAGCTGGCCAGTCTTAGCTGCTGTCACTTGGTTTACAATAGCAGCTGGCTGGTTAGTGTTAGCGGATGTTGCTTCATTTATTTTAGCAGCTAGCTGGCTAGTTTTAGCTGCTGTTGCTTGATTATATTAGCAGCTTGCTGGCTAGTGTTAGCTGATGTCACATCATTTACATTAGTAGGTAGCTGGCTAGTGTTAGCTATTGTTGCTTTATTCAAAACATTAACTAAAAAAAGGGGAAGTTTTTTTTTTTTTTTTAGTTTTTTGTTTGTTTGTTTGGTTGGTTGTTGTTTTTTGCTAATCCAATTCAAGGATTGCTGGTGGAGATCTCGGTTTTATGTCCCACTGAAATTGATCAACCAAGTGATGTTTCTGCATGGACATTAAACCTCTAGCAAGTTACATCTCTTTCTGTATTCACCTGTATTTTTATGTGGTTGGGGAAAAAAAACATCCTTAAGAAGGTTTTCACGCATGCAGGAGATGAAAGGATTGCGAAATAATATTCTAGAATGTACTTTTGTTTCTTTCAAAGAGCATCTCCAATATAGTCTCTCTTTTTTTCTTGATGTGATAACAACCAAGACACAGCAGCTCATCCACAAAAGGCTGATATTAGCAGCAGAGGATGCCTTCTTTGTGTGGTCAAAAGTCTATAAAGCAATCAAATATACATAGAACTCTTTATTTATAACTCCACATCCACTTTGCATTAGGGTCCTTTATTAATGCAAACAGGCTGCGTGAGAGTGGAGATGGGAGACGAAGGGACAGCAAAGGTGGGAAAAAAGAGGAACAGAATGTAAAGGGAATGGAACTGAGCGACGCGAGCGGCAGTTTTAAATATTTCAGCCACGGATTTGCTGTGGAGAAAAAAAAAATACTTTTCATGCAAACTCCAAAAGGACTTTTATAAAACAAGCATTTCGTTCAGTAGGATTCACTCCGTTTGGGGTTGGGGTAGAAAAATGTTTTACTCGCTAAGTGAATTCCCTTCAAGTGAGTTTTCTTGGATATGCTGCAGAAATCTATCGAACTTTTGCCAGAAAAAAAAATGTTGTGGGTGTTGCATGTGCAGTATAGTGAGCATATGAAAGTTGCTCATTTGTAGGATTTGCTTTAATATGTGATGAAAGGAAACAGGCAGAAGAGCTTCTGACTGGGGAACACCACATAAAGAGGTTTTTGTTGGGAGTTCAGTCAATAACTGCTATTAAGCAATCCTAATTAAGAGTATGCAGCTTTAAACTAGAATGGCACTCAGACAACAACCCCCCCCAAAAGCACGCCAAGTAAGTGAAGCTATTTCCATAGCATAGCATAGCATAGCATTGAGCAGGCTATTTCCTGGTTTTTCCCTCGTTCCAATCAATATCAGTAAAGGCCTGATAGTTTTTTTTCCCCCTCCCTGATCTGCTCAAATCAGACAGTCACAGCCTATGACTAAAAACGTGTTCAATATTACAATGTCAAAGTAACGATGTCCTTACATTAAACCTTTTTGGTGAGCCATATTGTGGTGCCCCTGCCAGACCTGACACTCACACTCATGTATATCCATGATAGAATGTGATGAATACAAAGTTGGCAGTGGAGTGGAGTGGCGCCTTGCACAAGCTTGACACATGCTGCAGTTATGCTTTAGGCCAGAGGTGGCAGTCATGAGTAAAAAAGTGACAAGTTCCATAATGCACCTTTAACTCATTCACTGCCATTGACGGCTATAGACGTCAAAAATTAATTTGAACTATTTCTATTAGTTTAACATTTTTGTATGAAAACCTAGAAAAAAATACATTTAGAACAGATATAAAATTTGTGATTAATTGTGAGTTAACTAGTGAAGTCGTGCGATTAATTACGAAAAAAATAATCGCCTGATGCCCCTAATTTTTAATAATATTTTCTTCTTTAAAAAAAAAAGTTATTTTATTTTTTTGTTTTTAATAATCTTTTATTAAAAAAAAGAAGAAAAAAAAAGAAAAGATTATTAAAAATTAGGGGCGTCAGGCGATAACATTTTTTAATCATAATTAATCGCATGACTTCACTAATTAACTCACAATTAATCACAAATTTTATGTTCTAAATGTACAATCAAAAATTCTAGGTTTTCATACTCTTGTTAACAAAAATGGGGACAAAAACGGTAAACTAATAGAAATAGTTCAAATGAATTTTTGACGTCTATAGCCGTTAATGGCAGTGAATGAGTTAATATTTTAACCTGAGACGTAAAAAAAAGAAAAAAAGTGCGCAAGTGAGATAAAAAGATCAATGACAATTGATGAATTTAAACTCAAAATATTCTATATAAAATAAATGAAAATGACTGACAGGACTGTCCTTTAAAACATACTGTGAATTTCACTGTATTTGTTTATTAAATTTGTCCTCAGTGGACTTTGGAATTGCGGATACTGTAAACATACAGACCACAGAGTTGTAAACAAAACATTCATATTCCGATAATAAGGTCAGAGGGTAATAAATGACTCATGGCTGCTGAATATGCTGCTCGGCAGACAAGCTAATCCACCGCAGCACTTCGCCGTGACTTTTGATGTGGCTGCCAAGGCGGTTCGACAGACGAGTGAGTAGTGCCTTTTGTCCCAAAGCCGCAGGAAGAGTAAATGGAATGAGCGGAGGTGCCGCAAAGACCCTCTGAGAGCCCCGACCCTCATTTCCCCAGCGCAGGTATTTGACCAGAACTAAAGAGCTCTCCGGAGCCAAGATGAGAAGCTTGTTAGAATAAGAAACTAGCGGCGCGGCTCATTATTGGCTCCTCTTTGCGGCTCACTCGCTGTAAATCCCTCTTCGCTTTCCTCTCGCCCTGTCAGGAGGTGACGTGTCAATACCGCTCAGCGGTTTGACTCTCGAGAGGGAAATATCGTAGCTTATTTTACAGGCTTTTTTTTTTTTTCCTGGGTTGCTCTTGGGAAACTATTTCTTGGTAGCTGAGATTCAGTTTTGAAATTTGATGGGGTGTCGTGTTGCAATCGACAAAAGGGACATTGCTGATGCATTCCCACATTTGTTATTGTGATTCTTATTCTCCACATTTTTTTGCCGTGTAACTCCCAGATACTACTTCCGATTTACACCGTTCAAATTGCTTCGAAAAATTAACGCATCCCGGGGTATATATCGTCTGATTTCAAATTACTTACAGTATTCACACAATTTAACGTTAAATATGAACTTTTGCCTAGTCATTTTCAATGGGACACATTGAAAAAAAGTCCCACTTTCCACACATACAACTTCTGATAGATATTGTAACATTTTTAATACTTCATTTTATTTTATTAACCATTGTTACACATTATTAACATTTTAATTCTTTATATTAACCTTGTCGAAATGTTTTGTGTCCTGTGCAGAGCAGATGGTGTTGATTTCGGTATAATCTGACCTTAAACTGGGTCATACTATTTAGTCTAAAAAAGTTCCTTCTCAGCGCTTTGTGCGAAAACACATTTGGTCCTTGAGAACAGAATCTGTTTTGAACACCCACATCTGACTCTGTTTTCGCCATCGCTCACGGAAAAGTACCAGAGAGTATGTTTTGTCTACAAATGAAAGAGAGGAGGTCTTTTTAACTATAAGAAACCGTTGTGCACGCGGAAGAGCCACATTTGACGCTCTGAATCCCACGATGTTTAAGTGATGATAGAGGCGTTTATCTGTCCAGAGATCTCTGATTGATTAAAAATCATTTTTGCAAAGGTGTATTTTTCTTACATTAAATCTATCTTCATTTTTGGAACACGCAAAGAGGACAAAATTCAGGATTCCTCTTCACTTCTCATCATTACAACCTGTCTGATACTGCTCAGTGGCACAGTTGGTAAAGTGCATTGTCCACTTACCAGGAGGTCGCAGGTTCGAATCCCACCTCCAACTGTACATAGCAAATATATCAGTGGCCATTATGCTAAATGTTATACATGGACACCAAATGACTATCATATCAGGAAATGCATCATAATTTCACTGAAATGATTACATGCATGTTAGCTTTCAGTATCAGATGACACTTTTCAAAATAAATGATTTCAAACAAGTCAAGTTAGCTCAGTGGTTAGAGCAATTGCCTTCTACCACGAAGTACCTGGGTTCAAACCCCGCTTGGACCACATTTTAGTAATTTATCTTTAAATTGACTTCATAAACAACATGCTTTCAAATCAACTTTCTGCAGAAATCGCACTTTGTCTAGTTTTTGTTTGAAGTTGTCACGTGATTTCAGTTCTGTGTCAATCATCGCTACACTGGGGGGAAAAACGTCTTTCAATTCAGAAAGGAAAGATTTATTGGTGAGGTGAACGGTATGGGATTTTTTTAATAGGTTTTAGGTGAACTAATGAATACACACTCACACGCACGCACATACACAAAAAAAAAGAGAGAGAGCAATGATGATGACATGTCAAATCTGTAAAATTACCGAATGAACAATACTGAGCTCTCTAGAAAAAAAAAAAAGATTTATTAAAAATAATCAACCTTATGAATGAACTGATCTACTCACAAAGGGCCCTTTTCTTCATCCGCTCTGTAAAAGAAAAAACATTTTGCGGTCTTCCACTTTTTTGTGACATTGCACTGCACGTTTGCTGTTAATCTAATTGCTGTGTCTAATAGCGTGAGGTCCAAACGGCGCTTCTATATGCAAATGAGTAATCAAGGAAGCGTCCGCGTCCATTCACGGCTTAAAATAGGGGTGGAAATGAGGCATGTGCGTAACGGCTACAATGTCACGTTGACGCACACGCGCATAAGCTCAGCTGTGGAGTCTCATGAAAGCCACTAGGTTTAATAAGAGGATGACGCAACAGAAGATTGGTCTTTTTGCACTTTGGCTCCAAAATGTTCCAAAGGAAAAAAAGCCTCCAAATATAAGTGGATCATTATCAGTGCATGGCTCGAAATATTTATATCCAACCCCCAGCAGTGCACCAAAAAGAACGAGAGAGAGAAAAATCAATAATGAAGCAGACCCATCAATCAAAACAAATCACTGCCACATGCTTGAACAATATATCACCAGCCTGACAGGAAAAATTATGACTCTAGTGAAGAAGAGCCTCCAAACAGAAACCTATTGCTAATATCAGTGAAAAAGAATGCTGAGGCACGAAATGTACAATAAAAGGTTCTTGTCTAACAGATGAGTTTTGCAATTGTCTTTCTTTGTTACTGTTTTTCATGTGATTATTTTATATTCACGGCCAAGAAGTTCTTTGTCAAATAGTTGGTGTAATTCTAACTTAACTATCGCATTAGTGTGGGTTAGTTAGCAGTCTTTCCACTTTTTAATATGTCATTCAATAATGAGGCAACTACACTGTAAAAAGAGAATTATTGAACCATTTGTTGAATTTTTATTACAAATTAAATTAAAAAAAAATGCTTCAATCGGTAACACGATTGAATTAAGCTAATCCAAAGTAAATATATTAAATTTAATTAAATATGAGTTCATTAAACTTAACTCATTCACTACCATTGACGGCTATGAACGTCAAAAATCCATTTGAACTATTTCTATTAGTTTAACATTTTTTCCCACACTTTTGTAAACAAGAATATGAAAATCTGGAATTTCTTGTATTGTACATTTAGAACAGATATAAAATTTGTGATTAATCGTGAGTTAACTAGTGAAGTCATGCAATTAATTACGATAAGAAAATTTAATTGCCTGAGGCCCCTAATTTTTTATAATCTTTTTTTTTTTTATCGTGTCAGGCGATTCAATGTTTTTAATTGTAATTAATTGCATGACTTCAATAGTTAACTCACAATTAATTCCAAATTTTATATCTATTCTAAATTCACAATAAAAAAAATTCTAGGTTTTTATACTTTTGTTAACAAAAGTGGGAAAAATGTTAAATAGAAATAGTTCAAATGAATTTTTGACGTCTATAGCCGTCAATGGCAGCGAATGAGTTAATATATTCACTTTGGATTACTTTTGGATTAATTTAATTCATGAATGTTAGGAAAAATAATCAATGTTTTTTTTAAAGAAAAACTATTGACTCTTGAAATTGGCTCATGTAGTCTATTAAAAGCTGAAATTCTGAGCATTTGGGCAATCTGAAAGTTGACAAAATTAGTAAATTTTTTCATTGTTCTACTGAGATCCAAATCAGAGCCATCGTGGTATGACTGAACTTGTAAAACCAGACAAAATATACGCCAACAATTTTGTTATCCGTGTGCGGGACACGACAGCTCATCTCTCCTGGGCAAAGATCAGCACTTTGCTTCCAACACTCTATCACACCACTTAAAGCGCCAACCGCTGTAACCGAACACATGTCAAAGCGCGCCAAAGGCCAGTCTAACAAACCAGCCCTCTGTCCCCGACATCCTCTACCTGGCAAACACGGGAATGTTTAATGCTCTCTCCGCCGCCCCGCATGCTAAGAGGAGTGTTATCATCAGCTTGGGCAGCCATGCAGGAAATGAACGGCACGCCTGGACTCCGACAAAGCAACGTCCGACGCCGAGTGGGAGGCCGGCGGCACGGTGAGCCGGGAGAAGATGTAATCACTCAGGAGATAAGGATGCAAGGCAGGCGAGGAATAGAGACTGTAATGTCATACTGTGTATGCTGATTTCATAACGCCATGTTCGTCCAAAACACACTTGAGTGTGCATGTAAAACAACCACGGTAGCAATGTGGTGACTTTAAGCCTGCGGTTACTTTCGGAGGTGAGTGTTAGTGCAAATTCCAAAATAGCCAGAGGCAACATAGAAGTTGGATCTCTAGTTACATCATTCCCTCAACCTTTCATCAAATTTGAAGCACTTCTCTCTTGAATTAATTTGCAATTCTAACCAATCCATTGCTAAGCTTCAAGACAGAAGTACCTCAGATATTAACTTGAACGGCACCCCAGTAGAGCGCATACAGTATCTCCACCAAGGCTCGACAATCCCAAGCATCCATTAAGATATTTGAAGCTATTTGAAGTTAAAAAGATAAACTAAACAGTTCAAAGGAGTGTGAAACATTGAGTTATTCATTTGTGTTGATGTTCTGCCACTAAGTGGCATTAGTGTTTCATGTTGGACATTAGTGACAGGAACAATACATTTTTCTTTTCAAATTCAGAGCATTTGGTATTTGGAACATGAAGCAACTCGAGGACTCCAGGTCATTTTGTTTGTAAATTACAACTAGACACCAGTCCCCACAAATACTTTTTTTTTTTAATAACACTTATTATTGCTAATTTGTGTTATAGTGACTCCATTGCACAACACAGCATGAACAACAATGTTTTTCCATCAACTGTATTTAAATTGCCGATGCCCCTGGACATTGTATTTAATCCATTAAATGACTTTTAATATTTTTTAATGACCCGTGAAAATCATGTCTTGTGGCTTTTTCACAATCTGGAACTAGAAATTAGAAGTGTAGAAAATGGTCATTTCATGTGATTTGAAGGAGGTCAATATTTTTTTTTTGGGGGGGGGGGGATTTTTTTATGCCACAAGATTATCAGGAGACAGCCATTTTGTTGACTGAAAATGACATCACAGTTGCTCAGCTTGCGACCGTCACATGACCAAACTCAGACAACGTATGAGCCGTGATTGGTTGCTGCCTGAGCAACAGAGATGACATTTTCAGTCGACAGCAAGTGGCAAAATGGCCGCCGCCTGAAATGTATAAAAATGAGTCGATTTTGCTGCTTAAATTATATTCCACAAACACGATATTGATCAGCTGTTTAGACAAGTAGGTTTTGCATACAACATATTGCAAAGAAAATTTTGGGGTTGACTTGCAATGCATCTTAGACATCTCTCAGCAAGAAACTAAAGAAAGTAAATGACAATACCCAGTTTAATTTGCAAAGTAGCCACTCTTCTTTTCACTCTTCATGGTCGTCAAGAGACTTCTGGCAGAGAAGGATGATTAAACCATTCATTAACAAGTATACACCGAGGTGATGAAATGTGTCACACACCACTGTGGTGTCGACAAAAAATACAACACACGCAATAACTATAGACACAAAATTACTGAAGTGCTGACCACCTGGCCAAACGTTGACAACACAATGTCACCGTATTAATAAGTCTGCTTCATTGATTCTCTTGGATGAAATGAACATCCCTCACGCCTTTGAGCTGGTAAACAAGCCCAATCTGTTAGTGTGTGGACGCAATTAAGCTCAAGTCACATGGAGAATGACTCATTGCTCTTTTACACTCAGCCTACTGGGACTTAAAATAACTTCTTTCTTTTTTTTTAACATAAAACACTTACACGTCAGCTTCAACAGTTTCATTGCCACGAGTGGAGTTTAATTTGGGGCCTCAGGTGCTAGCTAGCTAGCGAGCTCCCTAGCTAGCTCCCTAGCTAGCTCCTTAGCTAGCTCCCTAGCTAGCTCCCCTGGCGTTCGGTTAACAGCTAGGGAGCTAGCTAGCTAGCTAGCACAAACTACGGCAGGGTTTCTGGATTTGCCACCTCTGTCTCACATACACTCACACAAGAGAACTTGCCTGCAAAATCACAATGAACTTCACTTGCGTATATGAACCGTAAGACGTGCACTTTTGCCCTGAAAAGAAGCGTGCCTCCACACATTGCCCGATAATGACTCCCCTCTCGCCACCCTGACCTGTTTTTCTACCACTGAGCCCCCCCGAAGGGATGCCGCCACCCCTGTTTAAAAGTAATGAATAAACACTTCCCCACACTGACAGCCTCCAAAAAGCAATTTAAAGGAATTAAGTTTTAATTAACATGCAAACACGCCTTCGCTTATCAATTTATATTCACAGAGGGCTCCCCCTGTGTAAAAACAACACCAGAATTTACACACACGCAAATACACAAGTGGCAAGTTAACACAGTCGGCCTGACCTCGGCCAAGACCTACAAGGGCAAAGCTAAGCGCGGCGAGGGACAATAAATGCCGAGCTATGCGTGTAATGAATAAGTTACACACGCCTATTAGGACAGGCGGCAGTGATAAATGCCTCTCATTCACTCATTAGGCCGTTGGCTGTCAGCAGGAGCAAAAGAGACCAAGGGCCAGAGATTTAACCTTGTTTGGGTTTTAACAGCCATGAAATGCATTTCCTTATTGGAGATGAATAAGCTCCTGTCCGCCGTTCGTATATTTATGGTCAAATTAAACACGTACGCTGTGACAGGCAAAGTAAAGGGTGGCCTCAGTGCATATTTAGTCCTGATGGGAACAATAGAAGTGAGCTGGATGAAATTTATTTAACTACAATTAAAAGAGTAAATTTAGTTTTGCCCCTGTTCTCGACAAATTCCAGCTGATGCTCCTTTTCCAAAGCTCAAATCCCTCCAGATGAGCTACTGACATGGGACTAGCTGGCGACTAGTTATGAAGCGTGTACTCTGCCTCTTGCCCAAATTCAGCTGCGATAGGCTCCAGTTTGCCCGTAACTCATTTGCTCCCAAAAACTTATGAATACGTTCTATTTTAAATATTACCAGTATCCCAAAGACGTATTTATATGTTTTTTTATGGGGGGTTATGCTAGAGCATACAGAAGGCTTTGATGCAGCCTCTGAACTGAAGGGAACAGTTGAAGCAATGGCATTTATTACAAAAACGGCCAATAGGTGGCAGCAGAGTATAAGAGATCAGCCAGGGCAATGTTGCAACAAGCTCTTTTTCTCAGTGTTTTAAACAGATTTGTGAATCATGATTAAGCTTAGCTATATTCTAATGCTAATTGCTGCAATGTACTTTTTTTCTGATGAAAGAAGACACTCTAATCTTTCTTTTGGTAGGTTCCATGTGTTTATAGCAATAAAACACAATATTTTGTGGGCCTTTCAAAATGAGTCAAAATCCAGTAAAACAGCCGTGAGCAAAGGGGATCGCTTCAGTGAAAATGGCTGGGAGTGAATAAATTAATGACAATGAGCGCTAAAGAAAATGGATGGATGGCTTGAAAACTGAGCAAAAGCTCTGTTCAACTTTACCAAAAATCCATGACAGTGAACCCCCACAAATTCAAGATGGAAGATGAAAGTTTTCAGTTGCGTTCCTACAGGCAGACGAAGCGAAGCGCCTTGAGGGGTTGACACTATTTGCTTTACAAATAGGGTCAAAGTACAGTATTATTTTCAAATGTTCTCTGATTTCCTCATTGCAGACCTTTGACATCATTTTACACACCATCTACCTCAATAGAATCTCTTCCATCGTCATCTCCCGCAAAGCCCTAAACTTGTCCCATTCATACCTCAAAGACCGCAACTCAGTTCATCCAGCCAAAGTCCTTTTCATCCAAGTCCCACCTACTGTAGTTACTTTAGGTGTGCCCCAAGGCTCTGTCCTGAGCCCCCTACTTTTCATTATCAACCTCCGAAAACTGATGCCAAGATGCACTAAAGGTTGCGTAGCTTTTGCGTGGTGCTAACGGGTATAAATGGAGCGGTCAAGGAGCGTGCCATCCACTAGGCACGCGGAGATGGCGTCTGATTTACTAACGCCAGCGCTAATAACCACCTCTTCGGTCCAACCTCGCTTTCTGATAATGTCATCTTTCAAGCAACTGTTACTATACTGTCGTGTTCTTGGCGCAAATCCGTTTCCATGTGTGGTAAATCAGGCGCAAATTTGCTGTTATCCATAGTTGGCAGTTTCTCCATCTCTGTTGGCCATTCCCTCGTTTCTCCTCCTCCTCCTCAGGTCAAGAGTCTGGGTGTCATTCCATAAACATATCAATAACCTAACCCGGTCTGCCTACTATCACACCCCCACAACCACTTCTATCCTTGTCACCTCTACACTACTGTATCTCTCTCCCCTTTGGTCTCCCTCACAATTACTTATAGGGTTTAAAAAAATAATAATAAAAAACAGCTGAATGGGAGACAACCTTAGTTGACTCCTGCATTTCTTCAAGAACATACCGTTAACAGAATTATGGGCCGCATTATAGAAATAGCATCAAATAGACATTAAATGGATCGTAACCCGAAAATGGATAAGAGGGAATTAGTGGCCCTTGACCCCTCATTGATCTCCTGTAGTTTCTCCTGAGAGCACCGAACAAGTTAATAACCCTCGAACCCTGGCCTGGAGTTGGCAGTCCAATCTTTTTAATCTACACCACTGCAGGCCAACAGTCGGCCATCTTTTTTTGGCAAAGGTCCCCGTTCCCCCGATGCAAGGACTATCTCTGTGGAGAATCGATCTCTTGGGTAAATAATTCAACGGTCAACCAGGAGGCCATTACAGCTCCCCTGAGAGAACGAAAGCATTATTACCTGGAAGACAGCAGCGAGACGCTGGAGATTCTCTGAAGAAAAAAAATATTTTTTTCTTAACCAATCAATGTCCTTAATTGTAATCTTGACCTAGCATTGCTGCACCAATTGACTTAAGACAACAGTGACACCATTTCAAGTCAAACCTTCTTCTTATATTCCCTCACTTGAGGCAAAAGCTACTACAGATGTCAGCCCTAAAACAATTCTGGTCAATCATGCTAAAATGAGAGGAGAGGTGCTCTAATTTAAATGACACAAGGCTAACCTTGAATGAGTTAAGACAAGAAGCTAAAGTAGCCTACTTCCTCATAATGTCAAAAATGTGTCCTTATGATAACCGTTATTAAGTAAGCACAGTACTTAACTCTTTGACTGCCAGACGTTTTCAGAAACGGGATGTCGCCAGTGCCAGACGATTTAAGCATTTTGACTGATCTTTCAAGGTCCACAGAAAATGTTGTGTTTGGACTATGGAAACACACATACTACCAAATGAAAGATTAAACTCTCATCTTTCATCAGAAAAGTTTGTTTCTACCTTATTCCGTTCTTCAGTAATCAACAATAGAAAATGGTTAGTTTCACCGAAATGCTCTGTTTTGAAACAAAAAGCGGAGAAAAAGAGCTTTTTGTGAAATTATGTTATTCATGCACTCTAGTGAATTGTACACTTCTTTTTGTCCATGAATGATGCCACAAACACCTAAACAGTGCTTTACTTCTGTAATACACCACCACCAACAATGAAAAAGTGTTTTTAGATTGCAAAATACATTTATTTCCATTCAACAGTGTAACAATTTGACAAAACAATTCCGCAAACGATTTACAAATGTGTGCAACTGTGGTACTACTTACAATTATGTGGATGTTTCAAATACAGTTTTTCTTTTTGTAACGCTCCCATGCGTGCAAGGAGACGCAGCAGGATTTGCACAACAGATTAGTTTCACTTGCGATGGCTCCTTTCGCGTGCAGACATTACACTTTCTTGACGGCCTTTTTTTCAAGGGAATAGCAAGTAGCAGACTGTACCCACTCCTCCGATGAATATGCATTGGACTCGGGGCACTCTTCGTCGTCCGATTGAACGTCCGCCTGAGTGCGCTCGGTTGTGCTCCGCGTTTTCCGGTGTTAGCATTGCTAGCCGGTGAACCTTTATGACGTCGTCATAGCCGCCGCGTCAACGCTTGCAACTTCAGCGTCAACCTCGGAGTCACCATCATCATCATCGATGATGATCATCATCGTCATCAATGTGCTCTTTAGCGTTGGTCGATGCTTTTCGTCTTTGAAAAAAACTGCTCGAGCGTGTGCTGCTTGCAACCGGTCGCCATGTTCTCTTCCCTTCCCCAGCCATTGTCCCCTCTAGCTCCGCCTCACGTCTTCTACTGACGCCTACCAAATCTTGTCAAAAGAGAGTCATTGCTGCCATCTAGGGGCCAAAAATAGTCATTAGGCTAACTAGATCTGCTTGAAACTTTCACCACAGCTGGCCAAGGCTTTCCTCCACCCGTTTCAAAAAAAAATAAATTGGATGACGTCTTTTAACGTCATTGGCGGCCCTCCGTAGGTTTTTACTTGACGTCTTTTTGTCCATGGCAGTCAAAGAGTTAAGGTAATCTTTGACTGAAGAGGAAAAACTATTTAATCCAAAGTAATATTAGTTGTTGGTTCAACGCCATTCAAATAAAAAAGAAAAACTGAAACTGTTGCATTGATTTTTTTTTTTTTTAGAGTGTATTGCAATCTATTCTAGATTTGCGCCTTTAACCAAAAAAACAACAACTTCAAATTCCCTCTTTTCTATTGCCATCAATACTAAGTTGTCTGACAGACTGGCATCAAGTATTCACACAGCAAACATGAGGATTTGCAGAAATGAGATGTGATTGGTAATTATAAAGTATTAAAGCGTATCAGCGGGGTTTTTTTTTCACTTGCATCCGACAACCTTACAGCGCCCCAATTGTAACTTTGACCATCTCCATTCAACTGCATGCGTCCGCTGGGATTTGACTAATGAGGAGTTATAGCAATACATAAAGACAAATACACACTTCTGTCTTTTTACATCAAGATATTTGCGCTAATGTAGCACGTCGGGCGCAATCGAGCATGAGCGCCTCTCAAATCCCGTAATCCGTATTAATATAAGCGCACGTTGGTACCTCAAAGACACTGTTCCTTTTCACATAAGGGAAAGAAGAAAAAGGGAAATCCTGCAACGGCATCCTGCCGGAAACAATTAATTATCAGTCCATCACAGCAGAGGTAAAGGAGAAAGCTCTTTAGCGGGATGTCAGCGGTGCTGACGGCGCCTACCATGCATCCGCAGCGCTATCATTAGAGAGACGGTCTGATCAGAGGGAAGCATGCTGACAGCACATAAAAAAAGAGCCATTTGTCTATCAATTCATCCTTCTATTCACCAACTCATACTACCTCCTCTTAGAACCAGCGGAACTGTGGTAGTCAACATCAAAAGTAGGAAAAGAATGAGGCACATCATTAGCGGGAGAAGACAGAGGCAAGGGAGGATGAAATCATTTAGACGCCGCCGTGGAGAGGAAATTGCTACGCTTGTCGAGAGGGAAGAGAGAAAAGGACGGAGTCAAAACAAGAGGAAGGTGCCGCAAACTGAGACGCCGGATCATAAACGGCAACTCTGATTGGGTGGTAATAACACATGTGGGTTATCGTGTGCGGTAGACTCTCGGCCCCCCAATCGTCACCTGTCCCTCGTGTCTTTTGTGGGGAGGCCTCGTTTGAGAGCGTAATTGCCGGGGAGCAAAGATGAAACGTGAAGGTGCTGGCATGTTTGAAACCTGCAAACACTGCACAGGCTTTTCTGACTGCTTAACAAGTATAGTTTGTCACCGAACCTCACTGCCCTTGTTTGACGTCAGAACAAAATATGATTTGTGGGCAGTCGGTTATTGCAAGCAGAGGCAGACAAACCATTAGGAAAAACAATTGACTGAGACCCTTCAAGTCTTAATTTACATACTTAAAAACACATAAAAAAATTGGGGTGTCAAAATTAGTGCGTTAATTTAAAGTTCCTTAAAGGCGACAATTTGTTTTTAATGCGCAATTAATGGAAAAGCCTGTACTGGGGGGAATTCCACTCGCAATGCAGCAGACCCGTCTAGGTCAAAATTCAGCAGTAATTAATTTTATAATAATGCATATTTTTATGGAGACTGGGGTCAAGTTGTATTTTACATTTTTTAAAGATGTGCAGAATTTCACAAGTTAAAGATTAGATACGTCTTAACTCATTTGCTCCCAAAAACGTATAAATACATTCTATTTTAAATGTTTTAAGTATCCCAGTGATGTATTTATACATCGTTTATGTGTTTTTTTAAGCTAGAGCATACAAGGCTTAGTGGCAGCCTCTCAACTGCAAAGAACGGTTGAAAAAATGGCAGTTGTTAAACAAATGGCCAGCAGGTGGCAGCAGAGCAAAAGAGATCAACCAGGGCTATGTTGCAAAAAGCTCATTTACTCACAATTCTAAATAGATTTGTAAATAACGATAATCTCTAGCTATATTCTAATGCTAATTGCTGCAAAATGGTAACAGATAGAAATATACTTTGTTTGACTCTAATCATTTTTGGGCTGTTTTCTTACAACAATAGAACACAATATTCTGCGGGCCTTGCAAAATCAGTCAAAATCCAGCAAAACAGCCGGGAGTGAAGGGGCTCGCTTCAGTGAAAATGGCTGGGAGTAAATAAGTTAATATGAAAAGAAAAATGGGCTGAGCTGTCACCAATGTCTTACAAGTGCAATTATGCCATCTAGTGGCAGAAAAATGAACTTAACACAAATCAATGTCACATTTGTTTTTTACAGTACAGTACATCTTAATTTTAACTCATTATTATGAAATTAGTATATCAATGACTAAAATACGCAGCCATATTTCTATTAGTTTACATTTTTTCCCACTTATGTAAACAAGAGTATGAAACTTAGATAAAGATATTTTATTGTACATTTAGAACAGAGATAAAATATGAAAAATATGTTATTTTTATTCATTTATCTTTCAACTACAGTTACTGTAATACTTTGTAATTTTCACGTAATTTATCTTTCGATTTAGTTCATAAGCATTCAGCTTCCAGCATTCCCACACAATTTCCGCAGAAATTGCACTTAGTCCAATTTAAATAGAACTTGTGTCATTAAGTGATATTTTGTTCCAGCTGCTCATATTGCCAAAGTGACAAGTTGATAGTAAGCAATAAAAAAAAAATAAAAAACTATTTTCAATCATTAAACACTTTGCAAGGACAAGCGTTATGCTTCCTTTGCGCATCCATCATGTGTACTCAAAGTTGTCATTTTATACAATGTTTGCTCAGTAAATTTGTTTGGTAAGCAATTACTACTATGACTTTTTTTACACCAAGTTCTGAGAAAAGCACCTGCTAGGCTTTGGCATAAATCAACACACCGTCAAACAAAAACATCTACAAAAAAAAAAAAAAGACAACAATTATGCTGACATTTTGTCAGAATTAATAATACAAAAAAGTAATTTAAAAAAACAACAACAAACAGCTACAAATAATCTCCATTGTGGTTATTGTTTTAGTCCTTGGAGTTTTACATTTCTGTTTACCTATCAGTTTCTGCGGGACAAACAAATAAATCCCTCAGGCTGACAGATAACAATTCTCCCTTTTACCCCCCAAAAAGCAATTAGCCATTATTATGTCCCTCTGTAATCTGCCCAGTTCATTTTATTTGCCTCTCAAACAGCGGAGGCTTATCTCCCTCGTATTTACACAGAGCGTCGATCGCGTCCAACACATCTGCGCCCTACGGCGGTGGCAAACAGTCAAAGTTATTGTCACCCCCTCCCAAAACATGCATAAATCAACAAAGAGGCTCGCCGTAGTGTTTGCCAAAGCCTCGCACCATTAAAACAGAAGTTAGACACTTGAGCCCTTGAGAAAGAAATGCTTCAGAACCGATATGGCCTCGGCAAAGGATTCGCGACACCTCTGTTTGAGAGCAAAATATGGACAGGCAACTTCTATGCGTGTGTGTGTGTTTTTTTTTTACCGTCATTGCCCTGGCTCCCCTCTCTCTTCAGCATCTGCACCGCCCCCACATACTTCTTCAACTGGACCTTCAGGACCTCATTCTCCCTGCACAAATAGACAAACACACACACACACACAGATATCACATAACCAATAACGGCTAATAATAAAGAGGTCGTGGGCGCGGTATTGGGTGGTATGGAGGTGATTTATACTTTTCCCCTACCTAATATTCTTACTGGAAATCCATTAGAGACTAGATCAGATTGGTTTCAGACTATATTTGTAATATCAAGCTCACTGTGTGAAATGACGTGTTTGCCGGGGAAAATAGGAATAAACGCCCTGAGATGCAGGAAATCAATTGAAATTCCAAAGTAGGGCAGAGGAATTCAAAATGCGCATGGAAAAAAACAGGCAGCAAAATCGGGCATTATAGTTACAGTTGAGGTGGTGCCTCAATATACCTGCATGTTCTAAAGCCTCGTTTCCACCGACGGTATCTACTCTACTTGGCTCTACACCAAAAAGCAGTGCGTCTCCACTGCCACGGCCACCACCCGGGAGCCCCTCCTCACCTTGCCGGTGATGTCATGCTAAAGCGAGCGCAGCTAGCATCCACTGCGCACACAGGCAAAAAACAATGGAGAGTGCAAACAATGTTCATTTCAACATGGAATGAATATTGCAGCAACCAGAACACTGCTTTCAAGTCAATGTTTGCACCTCCCCAAAAGTCCAAGCATGAATCTGTTTGGAAGCCATTGTTGTCCTCTCTTCATCGTTAAAGGCAGCTGTTTTCCCGCGGTGGTGGTTTGCGCAGCTTCACATTGATGACGACATGTCTCGAAACCAATCGTTGGCCTCCAAAATAATGACGTCACGTTTTGGAACTGGGCGACTTTTTTTTTTTAGAACTGCAAAGGAGCAGGTACCAAAAAAAGTGAGTAGAGTAGATACCGGCGGTGGAAACTAGGCTTTATTCTCCAAAGATGAGCGGGGAAAACTATATATGTATAGATAGGTCTGATGCCACTGAACATTTTGATTGGTTGGAAGTACAAAAATATTCATATATTAATAAATGCCTTTGTTGTCACGCCTCAAAAGTAGGAACATTTTGCGGATCAAATGCCGCAAGTCTAGTAAAAAATAATAATAATAACACCCACAGGTTTTAATAAAGTAATTGAAAGCTCACTGGTGGCTGAACACAGTTTTGATATTTTTAGTGGTTTGCCACACTCGTGTAGCTAAATATCACCATGATAGGTCAATATAAAAGCTGAATTCTTAAGTCCAACTTTATTAGAGTTCGGTGTCGAGTGAGCATATGAAAGTAAGCAGTTCCAAAAGTGTTGGAGTAGAGGCGGTGGTTTGTTTTGGGTCGAGGGCGCAGACACAAAGTGAGAAAGAAAGAGAGTTAGTTTTCTTTACAAGTTGTAAGAGGCGGAACATGATTGACTTGGGGTTGAAATCAATCGGAGTTGGAGGGAGGCTTTATGCCCTTGCCAGTTAAATTTAACAGCCTTTGTCTTGCTCCACTAACGCCCCCCCTTTTTTTCCCTAATTCTCCACGGGTGATTTTTGGTGCCCCGCTTATCAGACTTCATTCCCCTCCAGCCTCCTCTACGCGGAGTCGTCCACGCCGCCGTTATCAGACCCACCCGCGACGCAGGCGTTGTCCCAGCCTGATTAAATTATATTGAATACACACCGCTCCACTCAGAGTGTGTTCACGGGGAAACGGAGTCGGCCACTTAAGCATATATTGGAATGTGTCTCATTTTACTGAGAATGAGTCTCGAGGATGATGTTAACACCAGCGGGCAGATAACTGTTTGTATGGAGGACCAAAACTGCCCAAATTAAAAACAAATAAATGACTAAATAAATAAATGAATGAATAAAAGTGAAAATAAAAACAGATATTAATAATATAATGAAAAAATTAAATTATATTTTATATATATATATATATATATATATATATATATATATATACACATACTGTATGTGTGTAAATACATATATATGTATACATATATATATACACATATAATATATATACACACATATATATATATATATATAATATATATATATATACATATAATATATACATATAATATATACACACACATATATATATATATATATATATATATATATACACACACACACACACACACATATATATATATATATATATATATATATATATATATATACACACATATATATATACACACATATATATATACATACGCACACATATATACACACATATATATATATACATACGCACACATATATATATATATACACATACACACACATATATATATATATACATACACACATATATATACATATACATATATATATATATATATATATATATATATACATATACATATATATACATATACATATACATATATATACACATACATATATATACACATATACATACACATACATATATATACACATATACATACATATATATATATATATACATATACATACACATATACATACATATACACATATATATACATATATACATATATATATATACACATATACATACACATACATATATATACACATATATACACATACATATATATACACATATATACACACACATATACATACACATATATATATACACACACATATACATACACATATATATATACATACACATACACATATATACACATATTCATACACATATATATATACATATACATATATATATACATATATATATATACATACACATATATATACATATACATATATATATACATATATATATACATACACATATATATACATATACATATATATATACATATACATACACATACACATATATATATACATATACATACACATATATAAATATACATACACATACACATATATACATATACATACATACATACACATATATACATATACATACACACACACATATACATACACACACACACACACACATATACATATACATACACACACACATATATATATATATATATATATATATATATATATATATATATATATATATATATATACACACACACACACACACTCATTTATTTATTTATTTTTAATGTTGGCAGTTTTGGTACAAACCGATAATTGATGATTCCATACACTGAATTTGTTTAAGTCTGATTGTTTAGCATAATTGTAACTGTAGGAGGGGATATCAAGGAGGCAGCAGTGAGACCACCCAAGGGGGATTTCCTATTAAAACATGGCATTTACTTTTACAACATGACAGCCTGCGTCAAACATTTAATGGCACCGCCACACTTTAAAATACTGCGCTGTCGTTTGTTTCCCGTCCGTATTTTTTGTCCTGTTTGATCCGATAATCTTTTATTTACAGCAAATGTCCCTTACCGTGAATAAATGATTATCTAACGCAACAATACCAAACCGCCGCCGTCTCGCCACGGTTGTATTTTTTTTGTCGGTGGCCCGATAATGAACTCGTTTTGTTGAATTATTGATCCTTGAAAGAGTGAAATGTTTTGTGCTGATGTAACATTGGCTTGTTGTGTGATTCAAGACACAGCGTGAGCTGAAGTATGCACATAAATTGCTAACGTAGCTGCTAATAGAAAAGTGCCGTTATTGGTACTTTGCTTGAAGCCCAATTCTGATGATCATGTTCTAATTGATAACATTTGGTGAACGGAGCAGGCTAATAAAACAAGTTTGTTTTTTTTCTTTTCAGTTGGAACTTTATTTTATAGCAACAGAGTCCATGTTTGGATTTCCAACTTTTATGCAGCTTTGCCGTTATACTAGAATGTGGTATGCGAGTATGTGTGACATTAATTAGTGGAAAGGTGCCATTTTATCGATCGTTAAGTCCTGGCCCCGAGCGCTGTTCTTGCCGACACTCGTGCTCAGGCTGCATGGATTCAGCCCTTACTTACTTGGACCAGAACATGATAAGAATATCTCCACTGCTGTATACGTTTGTTCATTTTATACATGCAACACACTATAGATATGTGTTGTTTATTTATTTAGAATTGGATTATTAATCTATTGGAACGTGGACATTTATGTCCTAAATTGATTATTTAAACAATAAATAATATTTTTATGTTCCCTTAATATGCTACATTGTTAAACCCAGTTTCAAATCATTTTTGGATTACAATACTGCCAAAAGCAAATTGCTAGCTAAGACATCTGCTAGCCAAAAGCTTCTTTTTTTTTTTTTTTTTTTTTTAAGAGAAGAGACTAGTGACTAGAGCACAAATGAGTGCATAGATTCTTAGCAGTATGCTTTGCTCAGGTTTCTGTCAATATACCGCACATTAGCGGGCCTTCGCCGTAAAGATAGAAAGTAATTAATTGGCAGTAAAATTGGGTCTTTATTGCTTATCCCAACAGGCTTTTGTCTTTTTGGCGGAGTCTAGCAATCTTCCTTACAAAGGTTTCTCATATATTTTCAAATAATTTAGATCATTTTCTTTTACTTAAGCCAAGGCTACCATAATGCATCAGTGTGAGTTAGGCATGGTTTGATTTCTTTCTTTCTTATTAACATCTTTCAAAATAGAAGTCAATTTGTCCAATTGCTTTCACGTGTCTACTGGAACAAATTCATGTGGCATAAACCCAAATCAGAAAAGAAATCAGCCAGAACAGAAGCAAATGAGCCAGAGCCCAAATCCTGAAGAGGGATCATTCATATAACCTCAGCTACAGGGTATTAAATCATTCTTTCTAACTAGTTCAGTCACAAATCTTGCATTAATTCACATTGAAAGACAGGTAAACAGTAAATAAGCCTTTGAGTGACATATGAGTCATATTGGCGGGCGGGCGGCCCGCCAGGCCAATAAAGCACTGGGGGAAACCCTGCCATCTAAAGAAGGTTGGGTCAAAAGTAACCCAATTATGGATAAAAAAAATGGACCGATCAACTTTGACTCAACTTTATGGGTTGTTATATACAAATTGACCCATGTCTTGGGTCAAATTGACCCATAAAGTTGATGTCCATTGTTGATCCATAATTGGGTTACTTTTGAACCAACCTTCTTTAGAGTGCAGGGTTTCCCCCCAGTGCTTTATTGGCCTGGCGGGCCGCCCGCCAATATGACTCATATGTCACTCAAAGGCTTGTTTACACTTTGACTTTCTCTTTACCTGTCTTTCAATGTGAATTCATAATGCAAGATTTGTGATAACACATCTTTAACTAGTTAGAAAGAAATAATCTAAAATCCTGTCGCTGAGGTTATATGAATGATCCCTCTTCAGGATTTGGGCTCTGGCTTATTTTCTTCTGTTCCGGCTGATTGCTTTTCTAACCCTGCACGCTAAAGAAGGTTGGGTCAAAAGTAACCCAATTATGGATAAAAAAAAATGGGCCGATTAACTTTCTGGGTTGTTTTATACAATTGACCCAATTTTTTGACCCAAGTAAAGGATCTGACCAATATTTATGAGTTGTTTTACCCTCGATCCATAATTGGGTTACTTTTGACCCAAGTGTTTTTAGCGAGTAAGCTGTAAAAACAGTTGGGTCAAAAATATCCCAACAATGGGTAAAAAAAAAAGGACCGATCCTCTACTTGGGTCAATTTGACCCAACTTTGAGTCAAGAAATTGGTCTTTTAGTATAAAACAACTCATAAATATTGGTCAGATCCTTTACTCGAGTCATTTTATATAGAACAACTTGGAAAGTTGAGTCAAATTGACCCAAATAGAGGATCAGTCCATTTTTAACCCATAGTTGGGTTATTTTTGACCCAACTGTTTTTAGAGTGTGGTATTGGGCACATTTTGAACAAAACTAAAACTTCCACCATCAATGATCATTTCTAAAAGTCTGAAATTAACTTTATTAACTGAATTTCCGAATGCTTCGCTTGATTTTTCAGTGCCGGATTGCCAGACACTCATCTGAACCTCGAAGTCTCTCTCGAAGGGACTCAAAAGGTTTTAATGAGACTGTCGGAAAAAAAATGAAAGACATGGAAACCGCATCCCTTGGCTTGCTGATATGGGATGAGCCACATGCTGCGTTCTCATCTGGGGAAATAGTTTGACCCAGAAATACAGTAAGACTGAACGTCTCAGTCTTGCGAGTACAACAGTAAGTAAGAGACGAGATCAAAAGAACCGGTGCCTGAGAAATCCGATTCATGAACGAGAGGAAAGTTTGAATTTGAAAGATACACTAGCGGAGTTAGGATCCTTTTTTTTTGGGACACGAGGGAGGACAAAAACACAAACAGTATGCACGAGAGTGATAAGAAATTGCAATGTAAAGAGGGTTACGTTTGTAGAGGAACTTTAAAAAATAAGACTAATCAAGTAGGGGAAACATCTTTAAATAGCTAAAAAATAATCTTGAATTCAAACTACCAACAGTAATTGCCAAGTCGAACCCCTCGAGTGGTGTTTTTCTTTTGCATCTCCCACAACACTTCTTTTATTATTTCCATGCTTCGGAGTCATCTTAATGCACAATAAACACAGCAAATTTGCTGTTCTTTGGATGTGCTCTGCTTTTATTTGGAAGTAATAAAGGGGAGGTACAAAGACAACTTTCAGAGATGCATGTCACTGAATAATGCTCCTGAGTGCAATTTATGGCTCATTTCTCTGAAGGAAAAATAGTGCAAGGATGTACTGGCCCATAGCAGAAACGCAATATATAGAATATCTCGGATTAATTGGCAACAGGCTACAAAGAGGGAAACGGAACGGCATCTCAAAAAAGTAAAACTTAACTGCTGTACTGTACGGAACACTCAAATAAAACGTCAGTGCTCCCGTTGCTTTTCAGTCTGCGTGTGTGATTTTGGTGCAAATGTCCGCCTGTTCAACCACCCCCTCCTCCCAGTGACGAAATACCACTTCCTGAACCCACTCAACTGGCCGCCGTCCCATCTTCCTGTTGCCTGAAGACTGCGTTTATTTCGACCAATTGATGATGATGAAAGGGGTTTGCTGTGCGCGTGTGCGGCACAAGGAATTGAAAGTTGAAGAGTCAGAACAGATCTGAAGGGTTAATTTTAGTTTGGGGCACATTTTTAACTCATTCAAACCCCAAAATGTATAAATATGTTTTTTAATAATTTGTCATGCACTCCCAAAAACGTATTTATACGTTTTTGTTGTTTTTTGTAACAACCCATAAGCACATATGCCCAAAAAAAAGTAACTACACAAGAATTAAAACCGAGCAGCCATTACATGTAAGCAACCATTGCAAGACCGCTCAAAGATTTGAGGCACTTCACTTGCTTGTTTTGATTTATCATTCCCCATAATGAAAATCATGTCTATACCAATAACACCATTGCAAACATCACAGGATTAGCAAGATTTGTCAAGAATGACTCACTATCTTGATGTTGTTTTAACACCAGCTCAATATTTTCACAATGTTATCACAGTCTTATTACTGAGTGTGACAAAAAGTAAACATGTCTTTCTTAGTCATTTAAGATGATAACTGTAGTGTGTGTAAAAAAAAACTCATCAAGCTCACTCGCTTTCTGTCAACACATTGTCAGTGAGATGACCAGGCAATCACAACTTACATTTGATTTGCCAATACTGGAAGATTTCTTCACTGACTGAACAGATGTAGTGTATTCATACAAACAAGGTTTGTGGGGTTTCAAGAGTGTGGGTTGGTATACTTCAATGTGTGAGCAAGGATGTTATATTTTCATGTGTATATTTGGGTGCTTGAGTGAGTAATAGCTCACCTACAGTATATATCTAATCTCTTGAGTGTGAGTAACTTACAAAGTGAAAAGCGATGAATTCTATCTATGGTAAGTTGCTTGCCTGTTCTAAAAATAGCTCATCAGTGATGGGACATTGTTATTTCATATTGTGTAATATAAAAAGGTAAAACAAACAAACAAAAAAAAAATTTAAATAGTAGAAATTAACTCATTCACTGCCATTGACGTCAAAAATTCATTTGAACTATTTGTATTAGTTTAAAAAAAAATCCACTTTTGTTAACAAGAGTATGAAAACCTAGGAAAAAAATTATTGTACATTTAGAACAGATACAAAATTTATGATTATTTGTGAGTTAACTATTGAAGTCATGCGATTAATTACAATTTAAAAAAATGTAATCGCCTGACTCGCTAAAAAAAAAAGATTATTTAAAAATTAGGAGCGTGAGGCGATTGGAATTTTTAATTGTAATTAATTGCATGACTTCACGAGTTAACTCACGATTAATCACAAATTTTCTATCTGTTCTACATGTACAATAAAAAAATTCTAGGTTTTCATACTCTTGTTAACAAAAGTGGAAAAAAAATTTAACTAATAGAAATACTTAAAATGGATATTTGACGTCTATAACCTTCAATGGCAGTGAATGAGTTATTTTTCATTATTTTTTTTATTTTAGATGAAATATTATTTAAGTTAATTAGTGATTTAGATTTTAACAAAATAATATTTTAATTAATGTCACAGTCAAAATTTGAAGTTGTCACAAAAAGAGAGATGAACGGTAGATGAGTTTTAAAGTTTTTAAAAATGTCCATAAAATGTCCAAAAACAAACAAAGAAATCATGAAAATTACCATAAAATGTTCACAAAATTGCCTAAAAAGTAAAAAAAAATTAATTAAAAAAAGTTTTTCAAAAGGCAGAAAATAAAATGTTTAAAAAATAAACATAAAATATCCAAAAACAAAAAAAGAAATCCTGCAAATGACCACAAAATGTCCACAAAAGGTGCTGAGAATTCCCAGGGTCAGCAGCATCTCTGAAAATTTGAAAATTATAATAATAATAATAATAATAATAAAATAAAAAATACATTTTAATGAGTTTAAAAAAAATTATGGATCTATTATCGGCCATGTGATTTTTCAAAATGGCCGATGCCGATATTCATCAAAATGCTGAACATCGGCCCGGCCAATAATCAGTCTATCCCTATTGTGAATCAATTGAGGAAAAACGGAGAGCACTCTTCCATTGAACAGATTAATTACACATTATTTTCCCCAGTCATGAGTCAATGAAATTTTGCCGAAAGCCGATATATCTCTAACTGCCCACTTTTTAATGAACATGACCACTGCCTTTTTTAGTCTCTAATAGTATTGATGTTTCAAAAGTTCACGGCATTTTATTGTCATACCAACCTACATATTATAACATCTGTAAAAGGTTCGACTTTTCCGTCCTCACCATTAGTGAAAGAGAATTGCGCCGTACCTGCAGTCGCACCCGCAGCCAGGTAGCCTCCTTCCCTGACTGATACTGACAGCTTCCAGCCCCTATTCAGCGGCTCGCTGCTCCTTTTGGTGGTATTTATAGCCGCTATTGATCGAGACAGATTTGGCTGAGGAGGAAAAGCGGCACTTGAGATTTAGCCGCTGACGACAGAATCGGATTTGTGAGTCTGCAAGTCTGAGATGCGCGTTGCATGTCACAGTCACCTGCAAGCGAGAGCCGGAGCGAGGCGGGCCAGGGGCCATCTTCTACCTCGCCTGCTATTTCCGCTCCATTAAGAAGTTTCG
This sequence comes from Vanacampus margaritifer, assembly GCF_051991255.1. NCBI lineage: Eukaryota > Metazoa > Chordata > Actinopteri > Syngnathiformes > Syngnathidae > Vanacampus > Vanacampus margaritifer. The sequence goes on from NC_135449.1 coordinate 10,226,751, forward strand.
TGCCAGTGCGAAAATCATCGCATATTAAAGAGCTGATGTGCTGCCCTCTTAAAACTGCTGAGCTGAGGTTTGCGGCGTGTTCAAACCTGGAAAGTGGTACGCTGGAATGCACAGAATTATGGGGTGACTTTATTATATTCAATCAAATTAGGCTGGATTTACACTGACCTAGCGTTTTCATTTAGCTTTAAACTAATTTCTTTATTTTGCTTATTTTTCTTCATTATAATAATAAAAAAAACATAATATATATATATATATATATATTAGGGGTGTCAGGCAATTAAAATGTTTTAATCGTAATTAATCGCATGACTTCAATAGTTAACTCACGATTAATGACAAATTTATATCTGTTCTAAATGTGCAATCAAATTTTGAAGTTTTCATACTCTTGTTAAAACATGTTTAATAGAAACATGGCTGCAAAGATGTAATGTAACAAAAGAATGTAATATTGATAAGTGTTGATCATTTTTCTGCCACAAGATGGCATAATTGCATTTATAAGACGGTGACAGCTCAGTGCATTTTTCTTTTCATATTAAGAGCTATCTCATCTTTAACTTGAAACACTGAAATACTAATTTAATTTATTTATTTTACTTACATTCTTAATTATAATAAAATATAAATAATAAACAAATATATATAAATTAGGGGTGTCAGGCAATTAATTTTTTTATGGTAATTAATCGAATGACTTCAATAGTTAACTCACGATTAATCACAAATTTACAATCAAACATGTTTTTATAAGTTTTCATAATCTTGTTACAACATGTTTAATATAAATGTGGCTGCATCTTTTAGTCATTGATACAGTAATTTCATGATAAGTCATAACATTGAGTTAAAATTAAAAAGATGTAATGTAACAAAAGAGTGTGATATTGATTTGTGTTGAGGTCATTTTTCTGCCACTAGATGGCATAATTGCATTTGTAAGACATTGGTGACAGCGCAGTGCATTTTTCTTTCCATATTAAAAGCTTTCTTTAACATAAAATAACCTACCTTTTTAATTTAGCTTCTAACTAATTTCTTTATTTGACTTACATTTTTAATTATAATAAATTATAAACAATAAACATAAATATATTATATATAAATTATGGGTGTCCGGCAATACATTTTTTAAATCGTAATTAATCGCATAACTTCAATAGTTAACTCATGATTAATCACAAATTTTATATCTGATCTAAATGTACAGTAAAATATTTTTTTAGAAGTTTTCATATTCTTGTTCAAAAATGAAAAATAGAAATATGGCTGCATCTTTTAGTCATTGATACAGTAATTTCATTACAATTCACAAAATTAAGTTAGTTTGAAGTGTGATATTGATTTGAGTTGAGGGCCTTTTTCTGCCACTAGATGGCATCATTTCATTTGTAAGATCTTGGTGACAGCTCAGTGCATTTTTCTTTTCATATTAAGAGCTATCCAATAAGTAACTTGTGAAATTCCGCACATTTTTTAAATTGTAAAATACAACTTGACCCTAGTCTCCACAAATATATGCATTATTATTACATTTATTACTGCTAAATTTTGACATGGACGTGTCTGCTGCATTGTGACTGGAATTCCCCCTAACAGGCTTTTCCATTAGATTATTAGCGATAAAGGAACTTTAAATTAACTCAAATAACGCACTAATTTTGACACCCCTAATATAAATAAGAAATATCACATACAATAAAATAAAATAGTCCCCCTTCTTCAGTTGTGATGCTACCCTTAACAAAATATTGTCATAAAATCAAACTGTCCGATTTCCACCCCTACCGTGGAGCACAATTTCATCCTTCCAAATGGGGGATCCACTTTCACATTTCCGTCTCAAGTGCCTTCTATAGAAAGCCTGAGGCAGTTTATCCAACAGGCAGGTTCGACAACTGAGCAAACCCCCATGTGGCAACCAATCAATAAGTTCACCATGTAAGAGGAAACCACTGGGTCCGGGACCACCTTTTAATCAAAGACAACAGCGGGGGAGCGCAGAGCACGAGAGCCTATTGAAACATAGAAAAGCTTGCGTACAAGTGCCACAGAAATAGCAGGAATTACAATGAATACAAAAAATAATAATAAAAAAAATTAATTAATTAAAAATTAAAAAATTTAAAATTAAAAATTAAAAAAAATTAAAAATAAATAAAGGAGAGCAATGATGATGACATGTTAAATCGGTAAAATTACCGAATGAACAATACTGAGCTCTCCAGAAAAAAAAAAAAAAGGAATTACAATGAGCGTCAAGCATCAAAACGTCAGGAAACAGCCCTGATCGGCTCTGCCGTCAATCAATTCTTGCCGACTTACACGAGTCCGCCGTGTGAAAACGGACATGCTGCGACTTTCTCTCGACAGCTCAAGGCAGACTAATGGAAAAACTTGAAGACTCGTACATGCAATTAATCGTCAACGGTGGGGACGATTATACAACCGCCGAGGTGGTTGACGGCAAAACCTGATTGATAGCTTGCACTTTCCCGTACGCAGATTAACTGTGATTATGTGTATGTCAATGACGCAGCTAAGCTATGTATGAGGCTCAACACAACACAACGAGAATGCAATTTCATCAAAGCTCCTGTGGGCTACTAAAGTGCACCGCTCGTTTATTGGAAAACTACACATCAAGTATTTGAGAGTCACGGTTTCCGTCCCGCTGTGGACAAATGTCATGTTGTTGCAGAGACGCTTGTCTGCTTCCTGGCTACTTTTGACCTCTCGGCTCAAAAGCTGCAAAACTGTTCCCCTTGAATGCTGATGTCGATGCTCACAAAGAAAGTAGCGATATTCTTAGAATGGATTCATCGGATTCATTTTTATTTTACATTAAAATGTATTACAAAAGTACGACGGCGTATTAGGGCCACGTATTAATTTATTTTTTTGGGAGGACGAAAACTAGCAAATTTGCCACTTTATAAAGTCACAAATTTACTACGTTTTTTTCTCGCGACTTATAAAGTGGCAGATTTGCGAGAAAAAAAACTCAGAAACTTACAAGAAATACACGAAGCTATAGTCTAATCATGTGAGAATTCGTTGGTGGTTAATGGGACACTGTTTATAAAATGAAAAGGCAGGATGGAGACGGATTCATTCTTAAATGTAAACTTTACTCCTCATTCACCGCAGCTAGAGCGACAACACTTCCTGATCAGCTGACTAACACTATCCAATCAGATGCTAGCATACCATAGGTAAATGCAAGTGAATGACGGAGAGCAGCAGATTCGACACATCAACTTAAGATACTTGTAGAAAAAAATACCAAAATGTATGAATGTGTCAATAATAATTCTGGAAACATAAATGTATAAGTAAATATACATTTTAACAAATTAACTTTTTTTTTTTTTTTTTTTTTCTGGAGAGCTCAGTATTGTTCATTCGGTAATTTTACCGATTTGACATGTCAGCATCATTGCTGTCTTTTTTTTTGTTTTTTTTTGTATGTGGGTGAGTATGTGTATGTGTGTGTGTGCGTGCGTGTGTACGAGTGTGTGTGTATTCATTAGTTCACATAAAACCTATTAAAAAATCCCATACCGTTCACCTAAACCGAACACTTCCAGCCAGAGTCGTGAGGCCGTCAGGAGACCCGAGGAAGGACCAAAGAAAAGAAAGGAAAGTGAAATCCGTTAACAAATGAACTTAAATGCTTGATCGTCCGGGTGTGGACCTTCGCAAAGCGAGGCGTCTCTGTCGCTGGCCAGTGGCCGTACACAACGGTTCAAAAAGCGAATGCTTAACATGATATGGTTCATCTACGCTAAAGCATTTACTATCTCCTTATTCGGAAACCCGACCGAAAAGTATTGGCACAAACAGTCGAGTACAGTAGTAGTAGTATGTGTATTTCTCGTAAGTTTTTTTGTTTTTTTCTCGCAAACCTGACACTTTATAAACTTGCAAATTTGCCACTTTATGAACTCTCAAATTTGCGAGAATTTTTTTTTTGTAAATTAGCAAATTAAAGTAAAGTAGCAAATTTGGACGTTTTTTTCTCAGAATATTGTTCCCGCCCTCTAAAAAATATATATATTTATACGTGGCCCTAATACGCTGTCGTACAAAAGCATTTTTTCCCCCAGATGACTTTATTAAGCGGTGATTGGTGTTTATTTTCTACTTTGTATTAGTATAGTGATTTTTAAAAAATCGACAGAAATCAGTGAACAATTACTGTTGGTATGCTGAAATCAGAAGATTTGGACAATTTAAAAAAAAAAATGGATCCAAATGATTACTCAATTCTTAAAATAGTTTATTAGCGCTTTTCCTGCCAAGAACGTTAATTAACGTTGACAGAAATCCTAACGAGAACCGCCAATAACGTTACTTGACGTCAACTACGTTTTGGGTTTTTCTCCAATGGGCAGCGCAACGTCTTGTGCAGCTCTGGTTTCATGAATGAGTAGAAAAAAATATATATTAAACACCCGCTAACTATGGCCTGCAGATGGCAGCATTGTATCTCAAATGACATGAAAACATAGCGGATCTGAGTTTTCAAGGATGTTGTGAATGGTCAAAGCGTTTGTCACATTAAATCAAATTCAGAACGTCACAAAACAAAAAATATTCGTGTCAAAGTCACTGTTGTGCAGAAAATGTATCTTTTCACAAAAAGCTTGTGTTCGCCTTATTTTTTCCATTATAGCTATTTTCAAATGGCAATTATTTACCAACAGAATAAGGTAGAACTATACATTTTTTTTCTAATGAGAGAATGGAATGCAATCTTTCATATGATATCCACCATGTTTACAAAATGCCCGAAATCGGCTGGCACAGTTTGTTTTTTGGATAACGTTTGGCAGCAAAGGAGTTTATTGATTAATTTTGACAGCTCTCAAAGAAAGCATGACAAAATAAGTGACAATAATGACAAAAACAGCGCGTCTCTTTCACTAATGTAATTTGCTCCGCATCCCCAGTTGCAACCACGATAGGATTCCTGAGTCAAGTTTTCTTATTGACTCTCCGAGTCTGAATTATTTGCGCTACGGCCAAGCAGTATAATCAATACTGATTCCAAAGTTCCAAGATGGAGAAACTGTAGAGCAAAAACCTCATCTAGGCTTGAGGCCTATTAAAAAAAAATCTCTAACTACGTAATGAGGTGTGAATCTTAAAAGAGCGGAAGAGGAAAAGTACACGGGTTTGTGTGGCGAGGTATCTATGATCTTTGGCTTCTTTTGGCTGATGTAACACGGAGCGTGTGATTCACTCGCTTTAAATCACAGGCACGGTGTTTGAAATGAAGAGGAAAGGCCTCAAGGTGGTTCACGTGGGTAGATGTTAGTGGAAGTAATGACATTAAAGCTTGTTTTACTTCCACGGGGCAACTACTTGATGACGAGGTGAGAACCTTAATATTATAATGAGAAAACTTGCTTAAAAAGTTAGTGCTGTGGTATTTTAGATAACATTTGAACAAGGATTTCATTGGAATAAGGAGTATTAATGACCTAAAATCAAGGCGGCGAATTTTATCAATTAATGTAGGTGACTGATTTTTAACTGCTGCTGATGGACTAAGAAGCATCAAAAACATGTTTTTGACAAATTCGGAAAAACATCAAATGCTGAATTGAATGCATACATTTAGCCACTAAAATTAATCCCAAAAATAGTGTAGCTTTTTGTTCAAAATGCAAAATGAAAATTTGAAGTGAATTTAACTCATTTGCTCCCAAAAACGTATTTATGCGTTTTTTTGTTTTGTTTTTTTTTGTTTTTATGCTAGCGCATACAGAAGGCTTTGATGCAGCTTCTGACCTGAAGAGGTCACTTGACGCAATGGTAGTTATTACAAAAAACAGCCCGCAGGTGGAAGCAGAGTATAAGAGATCAACGATGTTGCAACAAGCTCTTTTCCCCAGTGTTTTGATCAGGTTTGTGAATAATGATGAAACTTAGCGATATCCTGATTGCTGCAAAACGGAAACAGATACAAATGTACCCTTTTTTTCCCTGGTGATAGAATAGACTCTAATCTTGCTTTTGGTAGGGTTCATTTTTGTATACAAATATATAACACACAATATTATGTTGGCCTTGCAAAATCAGTCAAAATCAAGTAAAAGAGCCAGGAGCGAAGGGGGTTGCTTCCGTGAAAAATGGCTGGGAGTGAATGAGTTGAATGGTGGCAGGTGTGGTCTGACTCCCATTTGACTCATTCACTGCCATTGACGACTATAGACGTCAAAAATGCATGTGAACTATTTCTATTAGTTTAACTATTTTTTCATTTAATTTATTTTAATTGTACATTTATTACAGATATAAAATTTGTGATTAAATGGTGAGTCAACCATTGAAGTCATGCGATTAATTACGATTACAAATTGTAATCGTCTTGACGCCCCCTTATTTTTAATATTTTTATTTAAATTAGGGGCGTCAGGCGATTAACATTTTTAATTGTAATTAATCACATGACTTTACTAGTTAACTAACGATTAATCCCAAATGTTATATCTGTTCTGAATGTAAAATAAAAAAAAATCTAGGTTTTCATACTTTTGTTAGCAAAAGTGGGGAAAAAAAATGTTAAACTAATAGAAATAGTTCAAATGAATTTTTTTACGTCTATAGCCGTCAATGGCAGTTAACATGAGTTTGAATGTGATTCGGTCATTCTGAACAGCCAGATCCTGCACTGACAAATTTTTTGGAAGAGCACTCATGCACGTTACCTGGCCAGTGCCTGGACTTTAGCCGTGTGTCGCTCTTCCAGCTCAGCCAGTCTTTTCTTCAGCAGTTCAATCTCCTGCCTCAGACCCGCCGAATGCTCCATTTCCCCATCCAGCAGACTACGAAGAGACCTGCCAAATACACACATGTCAATACAAACATATCATATGCATGTCCCTTTGTTGGTAACAAGACAAAACGAATCCGTTTGTGGCAAAGTCAGCACGAAAATGCCTGGCACTCTCGATACAAAGAGCGCCGTATTAAAGCGAAAGGTTAGCCGATAGCTTTCGCGACGCATGTGCGTGTGAGCGTATATGTGCGCGTTTGGCTTTGCTAGCGGCAGATAAGGAGGGCCGTATATATCCCAACGTACCCGTTTTGTTCCTCCAGCTCATCCTTCCTGTTCATCATGGCCACAATGGCCTGCCGCAGCTCCGCTGCAAAGCAGAACATGAGAGTGAGAAGCAATTTTAAAGTACAGAAATTATACACTGGTATATTATTAATAAACTAATAAATGTTTACTGTTAGAAAAAGGTGCAAATATGATTTGGCCGAAGCAAGATAAAATATATTTTTACAATCAGAAAATGCTTTTTGTGAATATCATAAAATTAAAACTTTTTTTTTTTGTACCCTTAACTAGTAGAAAGAATTTAGGGACAAACACTGTAATTTGACTTGCGAAGTAAATATTTACATTTCTACCCATTTTCAGCGGGCAGCATCCCACTTGCTACCGGCAAATAGAATTTTTGTTTTGAATTAATTAAAAAAAAAAAAAATTTTAACGTCTTGAAAAGCCACCGATACCAATACCAAGTACTACTAAATACTACTAGTACTTTTGATACATTCAATTTCCCCTAATAAATAAATAAATAAATGCCAGATCATTTTTAATTTGAAATATAGCTTTTTCTCCTAAAATTACATGAAATTAATGGCTATTTTCTTTCATGCCAGATAATAATCCTGATCTTTAGTATCAGGTGTGTTGGTAGGTGGGAATAATTAAAAACCTGCAGGACTCCGGGCCTTGAGGCCCAAAATTGGTGAACCCTGCTCTAGACTGTTTTTAATATACTTACAATAAATGTTGTATTGGAATGGACTGTATCAGCCAGATTCTAAAAAGCAACGAGTGGACTTTTTTGTGTTCATTATAAATTACAGCCAAGTCACCATTTCACACAAATACATCTATTTTTTTCTAATCTGATTTATTATCATCATTTTCATATCATTATTAATGCCTCTAGACATCGTATTAAATGCCATTTCAGGCCTTAATTTAAAAATAAAAAAAATTAACGTCTTGAAAAGCCACCGATACCAATACCAAGTACTACTAAATACTACTAGTACTTTTGAAACATTCAATTTCCCCTAAAAAAATAAAAAATAAATGCCAGATAATTTTTAATTTGAAATATAGCTTTTTCTCCTAAAATTACAAGAAATTAATGGCTATTTTCTTTTCTTCCAATTTATAGTTCTTGATCGTAAAAACGGCCACAAGTGGGTATCGACCGCAGTTGGAGGTTTCCCTCTTCCAACACAAGCTGATTCCAATCAGCAAGATCGTTATCAGACTTACACAGAGCTTGCTGATGAGTTGATCATATATCAGCTGTGTTGGAGAAGGGGGAAACATCAAAGCCAACACAGGTGATTCATATCATCAGCTAATCAGCAATCTCTGGATAAGGCTGATAACGATCTCCACCTGTGTTGGCTGTGGGAGACATAGAAAACAGGCTGGATACCGGTCCCTGAGGACCAGGGTTGGGGACCTCTGCTCTAGACCAGGGTTCAACAATTCCTGTCCTCGAGGTCCTGCAGGTTTGAGATATTTCCGCCCACTAGCACACCTGATTTATATAATCAGCATGCCTGATAACAATCCTGATCTTTAGTATCAGGTGTGTTGGTAGGTGGAAATATCTAAAATCCTGCCTTGAGGCCCAAAATTGGTAAACCCTGCTCTAGACTGTTTTTAATATACTTACAATAAATGTTGTATTGGAATGGACTGCATCAGCCAGATTCTAATCTCAGGTTCTTAGCAATATGTCCACAAATAACCGCAAGACAAGAAATTAACTAGGCAGTACTTTTTTTGGTATGCTACAAATTACAAACAGCACTAGTCTGTTCCCATAACTAATGTAGGGTGTCCGCGTCGCCCCAGATACAAGTAGGTCTCCTTGCAGCCCTGGGCCTAAGTGCCAGCTTGGCTTGGGGGGGGGGGGGGGGGGGGATGACGAGGAGGTGCTGTGGTGAAGCGCATGTGGAAGGAGGGGGGGGGGGGGGGGGGAGAAAAGAAGCGGACATGGGGAGCGTCTATACAGCTCGACATGAGCGAGCCAGAAATAAGAGTGACCTTTAGTACGACCACGCGTTCACAGCGGGTGCCACAGACGAACCATTAGGGACTTGAGTAGAGCCAGACAACCCTCGGTCCTCATGGAGGGGGGGTGGGGGGGGTAACTTTACCAATGACATTGCCAGTAAGTGTGTTTGTGAGGGAGTGGTAGTAAACACTTACGCTTGTCCATATATTTCAACACGGTCCTTTAAAACGGGGTGTGTATACACTCAGATTTTCATTCGCACCCTTGGACAATTTGGAGTCTTCAACAATCCTAGCACGCATGTTTTAGCAATATGTGACTAGGAAGCGAGACAGTCTGGAGAGAAAAACTTGTGCCAGTCTACATTCGCCCAGTGTGGACATTTATAAAAGCAGGTCGAAAACAATCAAAAGCATCTTTTATTTTCTTTGCTTGTAATTTAGCTTTACAGACTTTTACTTAGCAGCAAGTGGTCACGCAGAAATGAGAATCTGAGCAAACAATAGTACAGTTTAATTTTATTTTAAACTTGAACATTATTACATTAAGTTTGAACATTATGCTATTGTTAGTTTTTGTTGTTAGGAATGTCAGAAATCATATTGTAAACAGAGTACAGGCTCTGAGACTAGCTGTCACTTATTGTATTATTTTATTGTCTTATTATTTTATTATTTTATTATTTTAAATTGTATTATTTTATTATCTTGTTTTATGGTTTTATTGTCTTATTGTTTTATTATTATTTTACTATTTTATATTTTATTTTATTGTCTTATTGTTTTATTATTTTATTATTTTGTTATTTTATTATCTTGTTTTATGGTTTATTGTCTTATTGTTTTATTCTTATTTTATTATTTTATTATTTTCTATTTTATTATTTTATTTTTGCTGCTGTTTATTTTTATTTTTTTATTACTTTACCTTGTAAATTAACTCTAGGGAGAAAACGGCAGATACAATTTCTGCTCCTTTTCATTCAACGATGAAGAATATTGTTTTAGAAATAAATGAATGAAATGATTTATTAACGGGGGAAAAATAATGACAACATTTTTAGTCATGCTGCAGTTTAATGAAGTAAAGTGGCGTGCAACATTGCAATTGACTTGGTAGTCTACTCCAGTGGCGGTTGGTTTGAAACAAACTGTGTGATGCAAGTCTATGCCAAATCATTAAAAATAATAATAATAACATTTGTTTTGGAATGTACACTCGAGAGGAGAAAAATCGCATATATTCAGCATGCCGCAATTTTGGAACGTTACAAATGTGCTTATTGTCTCTCAACCTGTCTTCCATTAGTGCTTCGTTGATTTCCCATGACAAGAAGCATCCTGGCGATTCATCTGTACGTATGCGGGTAGTACAAGGTGGGGAGCCTTTTTCATAATTTACAAATTGGGCCGATTGTGATTTTTTTTTGGACATCTGCAATCTCACCAGCTGCCACAAAAGGTATGAATTCCATCCGCTGACATTTGCTTCACATTCCTGTCAAGGATGCCTTTCAAGCCCGCTAGGCTTGTCGACGCCTATTCACTGGACCAGCAGTGCCCCCAGGTGGATAAAACGGGGGCTTGGAAATCATGTCTTCCTCTTCACTGATGGGACGTTTACGCAAGAAAATGTAAGGGATCATACGTAATTGGCTGCCTGCTAATTGGCAAATCAATTGTAATAAAGTAATTCCACCAAGTAGGCTGTTAACATCTACTTTGTGCACTGTTGGTTTTTATCAAACAAAAGTGAGTATTTCACTGAACTAAGGACTGTTGGGTTATTTACATTTCACTTTTATATTGTATTTTCACTGTTTTGTTTTTTTTTGTAATGTATTTTCTAACAGCAATGAAGAAGTGCAATAAAGGGTCATTTTGGGGGATTGTATTTCCTGAACACTAGTTAGTATTTTATAACATTTGTTGTGACAAAATAACCTAAGAAAAAATGAGAAATTTTAATTTGTGAAAATGCAACTTTAAAAATGTTTTTTTTTAACTCATTCACTGCCATTGACGCCTAATTTTTAATAATCTTTTGTTTTTTTATCGTGAGTTAATGAGTGAAGTCACGCAATTAGTTACAATTCATTTTAATCACCTGACGCCCTTAATTTTTGATTATCTAATTCTTTTTTTTTTTTTTTTTTAAGAAAATATTTTAAAAAAGATTATTAAAAATTAGGGGCGTCAGGCGATTACAATTTGTAATCGTAATTAATCGCATGACTTCACTAGTTAACTCACGATTAATCACAAATTTGATATCTGTTCTAAATGTAAAATAAAGAAATTCTAGGTTTTCATACTCTTGTTAACAAAAGTGGAAAAAAAATGTTAAACTAATAGAAATAGTTAAAATGATTTTTTTTTACGTCTATAGCTGTCAATGGCAGTGAATGAGTTAAAAAATGTGTTTGAACTTAAAATGCATTCTTGTGTAATAATTTTGCACACTTGTTATTAAAAGAAAATAAAGACAATCTATGGGGATTTTTTTTGTCATATTGTTGCCGAACCAAGTTTTCGATTTACATTTAATTGACTGCCAGACGTTTTCAGAAAAGGGATGCCGTGGGGGCCAGCCAATTTAAGCATTTTTGACTGATCTTTCAAGGTCCACAGAAAATTATGTGTTTGGACTATGGAAACACATACTACCAAATGAAAGATTGGACTCTCATCTTTCATCAGAAAAAAAAATTGTTTCTACCTTATTCCGTTTTTCAGTAATCAACAATAGAAAATGGTTAGTTTCACCTCTGTTTTGAAAAAAACGTCTTTTAGCGTCTTTGGCACTCCTCCATAGGATTTTACTAAACGTTATTTAACGTTTTTGGCAGTCAGAGTTAAATTGGCATAAATTGTGGATTATTAATCTTAAGGAAGAAAATCAAAAAACAAAGGTCAGGAAAATTCACTTTAATTCAATTGCAATCAATGAAGCCTCACCTTAAGAAATTATAAGTGTCTGTGATATTCTTCATATCAGATCAACACCAAATCTTGCTGTAGCGCACAATACTGTTAACTAACAAATGGGCAAAATAACAGGCCTATCTCAAATTGTTTACATTATTTATGTAAAAAAAAAAGTTAATTAAATATACCATTATCCGTAAGGCATTTACATTTTCTTTGGAAGTCGTGTTTATTTTTATTTTACCAAACAGGTTAATTGTAAATTTCATCAATCAATTTTATGTCCTGCTAGTTCTCATTAGAGTCTGGGGTGAGTTGGAGCCAATCCCATCTGATTTTGAGAGGTGAGGTACACTGTGGATTGGCCGCTAGCCAATTGCAGGCAATTTAGAGCCTTCAATCAGCCTAACCTGCATACTTTTTGAAATGTGTGAGGAAGCTGAAGTACCTGGAGAAAGCTAGGGGTGGGAATCTTTGAATGTCTCACGGTTCGATTCCGATTTTTGGGGCGTGCGATTCGATTCAGGATCGATTTTCGATTGGGAACGATTTTGGGTCCAAAATGATTTGATTGACAATGATTTTTGCTTCAATCTATAGATGTTCAAGGAATCGTAATGATCTACTCCAGTCTGACTGGCTAATGCTAATTAGTGCGCTACTCGCGGCACTTTTATCACTCAAAAGAACGGCTCCACGCTGCAAAAAAACTACTTATTGGAAAAACTTGACTTTTTCCTTCTACTCTCTAATGTGGCTACAACTTAAGACTGCATGGAACCACACTGCCCCTAAGTGGCCAAATCGGGTATAACATGAACAGCGCTCCCAATTAAGCCACACACTAACAAAGAGAAGACGGTACAAAATTATTTAAATAAAATCGATTTTGGGACATTTAAAATCGATTCTGAATCGTTCTAAATGAGAATCGATTTTTTGACACACCCCTAGAGAAAACCCATGCAAATACTGCCCTTTACGGGCATTTATTGATCTTTTTTTGTAGTAGCTGAAACAATGTAACGGCATTTTAATTTTAACGTAAATTGAATAATCGAGGTACAACTGTCAACAAGATTGCGCAAGAGACCACCGACAGATGTGGGGGGGAAAAAAATCGAAATACTCACCGACTGTCATGGACTCTGGCAGAGCAGATGTTGTCAGTGTGCCGCTAAGCGAAGCGGATAGCGCCAGCGCACTGGACTCCATGCTGGAATACATCAAGGAATCAATATTGAGAATGTCCGTCTTTTCACTAGCTTTCACCGAATCCGAGGAGCAGATGGCTGAAGTGCATTACAATAATCGCCTTCACACATCCTACATACAGCAGAGCAGATGCTTACTTCAGAGGCGGCCGCGATCCGAGGCTATCGCAGTCTTCCACTGGCTCGCACTGAGCGGGAAAGGCCGCCGAGTCCTCCACGGAGTTGACTGAAACACAACAAGTCAAGGTTGACATCATTGTGGGATGTGAAAGGGTGACACATTTTCACTTCCTGGTTGCTTTCAAAACCCAAATGAGTGTATCTGAAATACGGCCGCTCAATACTAGGATGCAAAACCTGGCTGTGGGGTGGCGGCATCGACGGGGATGAGGACGTCCGAGCCGCTGTGGTCAAGCAGCACCTGCACGGGGCTCCACGTGGACACGCTGGACAGACTTCCCACCACCATCCTATAAAGGGAACATTTTGAACTCAGTCAAGCTGGGAGTGACCTTTCTCGGCGCAATCAATAGCCTCTCGCTGTTGTCCTCGCTGTACAAGTCTCACGCTGACATTTGGCATGTCTCCTTTTCTTTTGAAAGTCATAGTAGGGAAGCACGTGTGGATCACAATTCAGAGGTTCTGCGTTTGAATCTCGACCCAGCTCGCTCTACTAGTACACGGCAAATCGGTCAGTGTCAAATAATCTGTTCCTGTTCCATTTTTTTTCCCGAATATTTTTTCCCGAATATTTTTTTCCTGGATATTTTTTTCCTGTTCCTGTTCTAAATAGTCCCTTACTATTGTGATTTTAATTTTTTTTTTTTTTTAATAAAATTTTTTTTAAAAAAAAGTGAATCTCAATTCTCAGACTGCTCTGTAAATATTTATTCATACACATACATTTTCTGAGTTTATAAAAACTTTTGGGAAAAATTGTCCTTTTGTGATTAGGCTGTTTTGTCAATAGTTTTCAAATAAACAAAAAATATAGACACTTTTGATCAATCCAAATCAATTTCAAATATTTTTTTTTTCTCAATTTCATACCAAAAAAAATGCAGTAATGTATTGATGTAAGCACCACCCACTTCTGTTAAGCCACGCCCACATCTAATTAACCCACATCCACTTCCGGCGCATGCCCCGCCCACTCCAAATACAGATACAGATTATTTTATTTTATAAGATACAACAACAAAAACTAAAATAACACAATTTCTCTGCGCTGTTAGGATAAAAATTTACAGTCGGAGTAAATTTCCTTGGATGTTGGGTGTAACCTAAATAGCACCACCTTGAGTGTTAAATTGACCACACCCTAATTTCTGGGGCAGGAGAAACTTTCCATTTTTCCAGTGCGCTGGAGACATTTCAATAGCGAGATCATTTACCAGAGTAAAGCGTAGTTTGGAAGTATTAACTCATTTGCTCCCAAAAACATATAAATACGTTCTATTTAACATACTGTCATGCTCCCAAAGACGTATTTATACGTTTTTTTATGCTAGAGCATACAGAGGGCTTTGTTGCAGCTTCTGATCTGAAGAGGTCGCTTAAAGCAACGGTAGTTATTACAAAAACGACCAGCAGGTGGCAGCAGAGTATAAGAGATCAGCCAGGGCCATGTTGCAAAATGCTATTTTCCCACTGTTTTAAACAGATTTGTGAATAATGATGAATTTAATTTTAAAAAAGATTTTTTTCTGATTCTAATTCTAGTGTTAGATTCAACCCTCTCAGTGTTAATCTAACACTGGCCATTTTGCTGTGCATTGATTTATTTCTGTACTGCTTTTTTTAACCCAACTTACTGATCATTGCTTCTCTCGTCCTCCTGGATTTGCGCTCTGCGTTTGTACGCGTCCTCCTCAGCCGCCTCCTCTTCGTCTTCCTCATCATTATCGATGCTCTTCCTGTCCGCCAGAGGAGGCGTGGGCATGGGCGGCGTACGAGAGTGATGGGGTGACCCCACCCAAGTCGTCGGAGCGGTGTCGTCCAGCCCATTGTGAGACGGTGACTCCGGGAACGACGGCACCAGGAGATCCGCCCCTTCTTCCTCAACGCTGCTTTGAACGGGATCGGCCCGAGTCTTGCCGATTCCGCCCATTTTGGGGAAGTCGTCCTCGCCGTCCTCCTCATCTTCAGCGCCTCCGTCCAGATCGTCGTCGAAGGAAATGATGTTGGTGATTTTCTTTTTCCTCCGCCGCTCCTTTCTTATGCCAGAATCTGGGTGGACAATAAGTCAAATTAAAGTTAAAGATTTCACTTTCCTTTCTTTGGTCCTTCCTCGGGTCTCCTGACGGCCTCACGACTCTGGCTGGAAGTGTTCGGCTTAGGTGAATGGTATGGGATTTTTTAATCGGTTTTAGGTGAACTAATGAATACACACATACTTACCCACATACAAAATATATATTTTTTTAATTAAAATAAAAAAATTTAAATAAAATAAAAATTAAAAAAAGAGAGCAATGATGATGACATGTCAAATCGGTAAAATTACCGAATGAACAATACTGAGCTCTCCAGAAAAAAAAAAAGTCTAATTAAAGTTGATATATTTTGATCATTCCTAATGTACAACTTCTGGACCATTTAGCTTTATAGGGTCCGTCCTGTAAAAACACATTAGGAACACTTCTGGTTCGGAACCTAAAACCTCTCCTGTGTATCACCAAGAATCGTAGACTTCCATTTTCAACCGCACGGTTAAAATTTTAAACATCCCTCACCCTGCTAAGTAGAACGCATGGAGGGGAAATGGTGTCAGCCGGGCCCAACGGAATGGAACGGCAGACGGCTAAATGAGGTCAAACATGAAGGTCTGGAAGGTTAAACGCTTCATTGGGGACTTCGCAACCCGCTGCACCATTTGGATGGAGTTGCGGGCAAATGAAGATTTCCTGTCACATGCGACTGACCACATGTAGAGGAAAAACTGTCACGGCTGGGATTTAGTTACACAAATAGGTTATGTTGAATAATGACGACGAGTAAAATCGAATGAAAACAATTACAACTTGAAGGGCTGGTTGTGAAACATTAAGATTAGTTGAATTTGATTTTAGAAACGATTAATCGGATTCATTTTAATTTTGCATTCAAATGTATTACAAATGCATTTTTCCC